>NW_025752471.1:0-12574 GCF_021184085.1 Oncorhynchus gorbuscha | reverse complement strand
TCTATTATATTTTGACAGACCAGCTAGATCTACTGTCTCTATTATATTATGACAGACCAGGTAGATATACTGTCTCTATTCTATTATGACAGGGTTAGGGTTAGGGTTAGGTTTAGGAGAAAAAAATTGCCCTTCAAGAGGACCATATACACAGGCACCTGTTCTCCAATTCTATTGCTCCTAAGGATACATAATTTGTTATACGGGAACTTGGGTTTGAATTCAAGTCAGAATCTAGGTCCAGGTTCAGGATTAGGGATTAGAGCTTGAAGTGAGGTTTAAAAATCAGGATTATGTTCAGGGTCAGGATTGGATCTGAGGTTATTGTCAGGGCTGAGGTTAGATTCAGGATCAGGGTTAAGGTTAGGACTAGGGTGGGGATTGCTGCGGTTAAGGTTGAGGTTAAGGTCAGGGTTAGGGTCAGGGTTCTAGTCAAAATTCGGTTTTAGGATTAGGCTTCTATGATTGGGGTTAAGGTTAGAGCTAGGATGGGGATTGCTACAGTAAGGGTGAGGTTAAGGTCAGGGTTAGGGTTAGGATTATAGTCAGAATTAAATGAGGTTTTAAGCTTATTAAAATAGACTTAAGGTTGAGATTTGTGGTTAAAATTAGGAATGTGATACTTGGCTAGGGTAAGGAGTGAGATTGCTCAGGTTAAGGTGAGGGTAAACTGGGATAGGGATGGTTCAGGTTTAATGTTCAGATCAAGGTTGGGAGAATTAGAGTCTCTAATACTTTTCATTGAGACCTGTGGGATTGCAAGTACCCAATTTTTTGATCCAACTTCGCTCCTTGATCTGTCTTTGTTTTAGCGACCACCCTTGGTTAGATTCCAACCCCGCTATTCTTAACTGGGCTACTGGATGAGATCTAAAGTGGGTGTATAGTGTGGTTTTAACTGACTCTTTACTTATATGATATAGGTGTTGTTTGAGTCTGGCTTCCAGGGAGTTCCTAGTTTCTCCAATATACCATTTCCCACATTTCAGACACTCAATTCCATATACAATGTTAGTAGTCTTCAATTGGAATCCCTCCCACACCGGGACCCCTAGACCCGACCATTTATTCTGAATATATTTAACTTGTCTAAAGTGTGGTCCCCGCCGCACCAGCTTCTCCTTGAATCCAGAGTGTACCAGCACATCTTTCAAATTTTTATTTCGCCGATATGCTGATATTACTCTGAACTGTTGGAGGGTGTCCCCATCCCCCTTGTCTGCTTAAAATGATCCTTCACTATGGAATTAAACTTCATAGAAGATTGTGAATACGTGGTGACAAATGGGATAATACAGCCATCATTGTTAGTCCTCCCATGTATAGGTTCAGTTGCCACCATAGTGTTCACCTCCGCTCTTATAGTGCGGAGGAAACGTTTTGAGTATCCTCTGGGTCTAAGAGCCTTAAAGAGAATTCCTATAGCCTCATTTACATGTTTTTCCTGTGTACAAATCCTATGAAATCTTATAAGCTGCGACTTTATCAACCCTCTGTAGGTGTGTTTTGGGTGAAAACTGGATTTATGTAAGAGGGAATGAGTGTCCGTGGGTTTAAAATAAACCTTTGTTGCTAATTGCTTCAGGTTATCCCTCCCCTCTACAAAAAATACCTCTGTATCCAAAAATTCTATTCGTTCCGGCTGAACGTTGTATTTAATCGTAATCGACGGATGATGTGTATTCAAAATCCTCACAAATTCCATAAAATCTGAGGCAGAATGTGTCCATAACCCAAATATATCATCTAGATACCGCAAATACAAGGATGGAAGCTTTATGCATTTTGGGAGGGCAGATTGTTCCCATTCTGCCATATAAATATTGGCATATGATGGGGCAAACTTCTTCCCCATAGCTGTACCATGAATTTGGAGGAACCAATCCGAGTTGAACTCAAAGTCATTTCTTGTTAAACTAAGTTCCAATAGTTGTAGCAACGCCCCATCTGGTCTATCTGGGTCTGGATATTTATGGAAAATATTTCTGATTGCTCTGAGACCCAAGTTGGTGTCGATATTAGTATACAAGGAGTCAATATCAATTGAAAAAAACACAGTTTCTTTAGGCACACTAATTCCTTTCAATTTTGTCACAAATTCGTATGTATCCTTAATGAAACTTTGATGTTTCCGTGACAGGGGATTTATGAAATAATCCAAATACTCTGCTATTCTATAAGATTCCGAACCACAATCCGATACAATCGGCCTACCACATGGAACCTCTGAGGGAATGGTCCACGTCTCAGGAGGTTTGTGGATTTTAGGCAACAAATAAAATTGTCTGGGGCGTGGGGTATCTGGTCCAAATAGATAAAACATTTGTTTGTCTGTAATGTAATTATTCTCATGAAGTTCCCCTATAATCTCCCTCATTTGTCTCTGGGTCTCCTGCTGCAATGAGTGAGTCAGTGGCCTATAATGTTTAGAATTACTCAACTGCATGTTCGCCTCTATCAGATACTGGGTTTTATCCAAAATGACAATCTTTGATCCCTTATCCGCTGGTTTTATAATTATGTTTGAATTCTTACTTAAGGAATTTAAGGAATTCCGTTCTTGTTTTGTAAGATTATCCTTTCCTGCCATATAGAACCTAAATGTACTAAAGGAAGTAGAGTCCCTTTGAATTAAAGTCTGCATCGTATTAGACACTCCCTGTAGCTTAGGCTCCCAGTGTGATGGACCAATGAATGGTACTCTTTGATTGTCAGTATTATAATTAAAATGGTCAAGTAATTTTAATTTTCTATGATAAGTGTGCAAATCCCTCCTGAGCTCCATACGATCGATCTTAGCGGGTGTCGGAATAAACATAAGGCCCTTCTCCAGAAGTTGCTGTTCTGCCGCTGTAAGTCTAAAAGTAATCGATAGATTCAGTACATTAGAGTGTTGGGGAGTAATATCAATACACTCTTCCCCTCTTAATAGTTTAACTGGTCTAGCCAGTAATTTAAAATGTTTACAGCTGTATCTGGTCTCCAATGTATTGGATCATCCTGCATTGTGTGAAATCTAAGTTTATTCAGGTCTAGTAGTTCCCTACAATTTTTCTGAATATACTGATTCAATTGATTCAGAACATTCTGCTTTTCCCATGAAAGCTCATCCGAAAAGTGTATGATGGGAACATAAACCTGTGCATGAGGAAAAACTTCAGTTGTTTTATTCAGTAGCTGTTGCAACTGCTTGACTGCAGTTGAGTACTGCTGGTTCAAGCCATTGACAAGACCCACTGATAGAACCACCTTCTGTGTGTTTTCCTGTTTCCCCAACTTGCCTATCACTCCTGCAATATGTCTAAAGGTTGCTCCCGGAAAGCTGTCTGTGTGTTAGTGTCCGTAAAGCTAGGAATGCGCGCAAGGTTGGAATCCCCAATAAAAACCACGGGTTTTGTAATCTCAATACTCCAATCATTTATTTTCCTTTCAGTTCTAGAATGACATGTGGGATAAAAAAGTGTATCCCTTTTTACAGGTTCCAGTATTAGTTCTGTCCCAGGTTCCGTTTCTTTTCCGTTTTCCATTGCTACCGTACCCTGCTGGTTATCTTGTTGTGAACCTGTAGTAGAATTGGATAAAACCATGTCATCCATCAGAACAGCCACATTATTCAATGGTAGTATTAGGCTATCCCTGTTATTCCCCGTCATCTCCAATTCCCCCGATGTTAGAAGTACATTTGAGTGCTCTACCTGGGATTATCAAGGCTGGGACTTTAGGTGGGGCCAGATTCTCTCTTGGTCGTTGAGTTTGGGGATTAAATATCTCCTTACTCTTCTTGATTGTTGGGGTAAGTCTGAAGCTAGCCCCTCCACTCTTTGCAGGTCCTACTTTCCGAGGGGTGAGACAGGTTTCCCGTAAGAGGGGAGATAGTTGGTTAGTAGGTGAGCTCATAGGGGGAACCACTCTATGGGGAGAAGTAAGCCCCACATGAACCTCCACCTGTACCTCCCTTCCCTGTATGCCCCCAACAAACCCTGTGGTATTGCTGTTGGTAGTCAGGTTATGGTTAATCGGTCTGTCTACCGGAATACTGGAAGACTATTCCTCAACCCTATTACCCCTTACCGAGTTGTCACTCGATCCCCCTGGAGTATTCCTGCATATTCCAGAGTCCCTATGGGCCTTGGCTCCCATTAAGGCCCTGCCAGTCGGTGACTTGCTAGTCACTGCAGCCGCATAACTGGATTTAGCCTGCTGAGAGGTTATCAGTTTAGTAGAGGCAAGTGGGTCAATGCGTTTTTGCAGCATGTCTTTTAAGGTAGTTACTGAAGAAGATGTAAATTTATGTTTGTATCTGGCCTTTGCCCACATCACCGCCTTCTCTAAAGCTTCCTGGTTATAGGTTGAGGTATTCTGGATGCATAAGGCAATTACCCCGTCATAATGCTCCCTCAGAATATGCATATTATTCTCCATCCACCTGCTGGTGTTAAGTTTTACCTTTGCCAGAGTCTGTTGGTTGGGCGAGGAGGGTTTAATAAAGGCCG
This sequence comes from Oncorhynchus gorbuscha, assembly GCF_021184085.1. Lineage (NCBI taxonomy): Eukaryota > Metazoa > Chordata > Actinopteri > Salmoniformes > Salmonidae > Oncorhynchus > Oncorhynchus gorbuscha. Next base: position 8,081 of record NW_025752471.1, on the reverse strand, counting down.
CCAATTTATTCACCTGTCTTACCATACCTGCTGGAAAAGAATGATTAACCGCAGAGTAATCTAAGATTTCTGAGTGATGAATTGCTTGTAAAGCCTTAAAATATCCCTTTGTGAGGGTTATATCATGCAGAGGAGGAATACTCCCAGTTTCTCCAGTAGACTCACCCTGAGCATGTAGGTTAACTAGAGCCTGGACGCTGATTGGGGCCCGGTATCGGTGCTTGAGAGCGATGGGCTCTGTCCAGCTTCACACGACCAGCCTTAGTGTCCATTTGTAGGTAGCCAGGGATCCATTCCTCAAAGAATTTTACTGAACGTGTCCCTTCAGAATTTTCCGGGAGTCCCACAACACGAATATTGCATCTGCGTCCTCGATTATCCAAGTCGTCAATGTGCTCCGCCATTTCGCGCACCTGTTTCTCAAGTGCTTTTATCTTAGCGTCCATAGATGTAGTTGAAGTTTCCACTGCAGCAATTCTTCCTTCCGCCTCAACAACACGTTTCACAACGCTCTGTATTTCGGCTGAATGGCTTGCTATTGCTTCCAAGACCGTTCTTATTTTAGCATCGATCACTTTAGTAATGTTATCAGTCATCTTTTGAATTATCAGGTCCATTGTGCCTGGGTCCGCAATGGTGTTAGCTTCGCTAACGTTAGCTAGCTCCTCGTGCACATCCACAGGGGTGGTGGTTTTGGTCGACTTCTTAGTAGTTCTATTGGGCATGTTGTCGGAGATTTTTGCGAAATAGTCGTCAAGACTCATTATATGGTAACTTATTTAGCCAATTCTACCACTTTTTCAAGCTAGGAGATTAATGTAAGAATATAAATTTACGAATGCCACGAGAGCTCGCTGAAACACCGTGTTCTCTCTACGGCGCCATTTTGTTCCCCCCAGACTGCGTGTATGCACGTGAAACATTAGAGGGAGCCATAACCCCATTAAGAGGAAGAAAGTATTGTCTTTTTTGAAAAAATAAAATATTGATATTGCCCTGTTACAGGAAACCCATTTGGATGATAAGGAGCACTTGAAATTACAGCAAGGAGGATTTGGTCAAGTGTTTTTCTCATCATTTACATCCAGAAGTAGAGGGGTAGCAATTCTGGTGAAAAAGAACTTACCACTTAAGGTCTTTAATTGTGTGAAAGATAAATTTGGTCGCTTTGTTATAATTAATGGTACTTTACAAGGGCAGAACATTTCCATAATGAATATTTACTTCCCCCTGCTCACCCCCTGATTTCCTCACTAAAGCATTTCTAGACTTTTCAGAATTAAACTCAGACACTGCAGTGGTTGGAGGAGATTTTAACTGCTTGTTGAACCCCCTTATTGATAAGTCTCCCAGCGGTATAGCTTCACTCTCTCCTCAAGCAAAGTCACTTACAGCTATTTGTGATGATCTGGGGTATGCGGATGTCTGGAGAGCTTTCCATCCCTCCAACAAAGAGTTCACTTTTTTCTCTGCACCTCATGGATGTCAGACTAGAATAGACTATTTTTTATGCCCAGGACGTCTTTGCAGTCTGTTTTATCTGCTAGGATAGGAAGCATAGTCATATCTGATCATGCTGAGGTGATCCTGGACATAAAACTCAACGGGGCATTCAATCGGTCAAGACATTGGAGGTTGAACACAACCATTCTTAAAGACCATACATTCACATCATATTTTATAACAGAGTTTAAAGCATTTTTCTCTATTAACTCTCAATCAACAGATAACCCCTCGCTCCTTTGGGAGACCTGTAAAGCGTATGCCAGGGGTCTGATTATGTCATACACAGCTACTAAGAGACGGAAAAAGCGGGAAAAGCAAAAAATGTTAGAGGGTGAATTAGGAACTAAAGAGAAGGACTACATTAAAACGCCCACTCCAGCCCTATTAAAGGAAATATCAGTCATTAGATCAACGTTAGACTCTCTCCTAACACAGGACGCTGAAAAGAAAATGAGATTTGTCAGGCAAAAGCTATATGAACATGGCGATAAGCCAGGAAAGTACTTGGCATACCTAGCTAAAAAGAGGGCTGACTCTCAGTCAATTGCTACTATTACTGATTCTGATGGTAATCATTTATATGAAAATAAATTGATAAGTGACTCATTTAAGAAATTTTATACAAACCTTTATGCCTCAGAACTGCCAAAAGATGCACCCAAATTAATGGAGAACTTCTTTGGTAAGATTGAGCTCCCTACTATCTCCGAAGAGCAGAGGTCCCTCCTCAATGCCCCTATTACCAAGGAAGAGATAATGTTCGCAATTAAGAATCTGCAAAATGGTAAGGCCCCAGGACCAGATGGGTTTTGTAGTGAGTTCTATAAAGAGTTCCATGGCCTGATCCTTGAGCCATTGTGTGATATGTTTAACCACTCATTTTCAAATGACCAACTCCCTCAAACGCTGAGAGAAGCCAACATTTCACTTATTCTCAAAAAGGGAAAATGTCCAGAGTCTTGTTCCTCGTACAGACCAATTTCCCTTCTGAATGTGGATAGAAAATTGCTTTCTAAAATTCTAGCCACAAGATTAGAGGACTCATTGCCACTAATTGTGAAAGGAGACCAAACTGGCTTCATTAGGGGCCGTAAGTCATGCAACAACGTCAGGCGGCTTCTTAATGTAATTCAAGCCTACCAACAAAGTGCTGTGGATGGTCTTGTGCTCTCCCTAGATGCTGAGAAGGCATTTGATCGTGTGGAGTGGTCTTATCTATTATTTGCTCTAAATAAATTTGGTCTGGGGGACAACTTTATAAAATGGGTGAAAGTTTTATATGATGATCCTCAGGCTGCTGTCCTTACTAATGGGCTACGGTCAAATAGCTTCCCTATACACAGAGGTACCAGACAGGGCTGTCCTTTATCCCCCCTCCTCTTTGCACTCGTTATGGAACCACTAGCCGAGGCCATCAGCCTGCTATACAGGGGCTGCTCATTGGTGAGGTTCACCATAAAATAAGCTTGTATGCTGATGATGTCCTGATATTCATCTCTAGTCCCGAGACTTCAATTACACCTCTTATTAATATTATTGAGTTATTCAGCGGATTCTCAGGCTACAAGATTAACCTTACTAAGTCAGAGGCTATGCCACTTGGTAGCCTACATTCTGTACCTAATACTTCTCCCCCCTTCCCTTTTAAATGGTCTCCCTCAGGTTTCAGGTATCTGGGTATATTTGTAACTCCTAAATTCCAGCTAATGTACAAAGCCAATTTTGTTCCTTTGTTTGATACAATAAGACAGGATCTGGAGCGCTGGAACTCCCTCCCCATTTCTTGGTTGGGTAGAATATCCCTCTTGAAAATGAATGTTTTACCCAGACTACTTTACCCAATCCAAATGATCCCAGTATTACTCTCCAATAAGGTAATAAAGGATGTAAATGGATGGCTAAGTTCCTTTATATGGAGTAAGCGCAAGCCAAGACTTAAGATGGCAATATTGCAGCTGCCAAGTTCTATGGGCGGCTTGGACCTGCCCAATATCAAGTTCTATCAATGGTGTGCCCACCTTTGTTATATTTCTGACTGGATCACAAATGATGACTCCTCTATTTGGTTAGACATTTAGACTTCTCTTTCAAAATACCCCTTACAGGATCTTTTATTTTTCAGAAGTTTCAAGTCTGTAGAAGAACACTGCAATAATCCAGTTACACTTAACACACTCAAAGTATGGAGGTCAGTTCAACGCTTCCTGGGAAGGTCCAAACTAACCTCTGCTCTTACCCCAATTCTTAACAACCCAGATTTCAGCCCAGGATTGCTGGATGCTGGCTTTAACTTATGGCTTAATAAGGGCATACGCAGGCTAAACGACTTATTTGCTGATAAGATTTTGTTGTCATTTGAGCAGATGGTCGAGAAATATCGACTCCCAAAGCAGGACTTTTTCCGCTTCCTACAAGTAAGACATTATATTCTGGAGAGCACCACCTTAATTGGTAACCCTGATGTGTCTGTCATTGAAAGAATGCTTTTTTTCCCACAAAGGAAGATGTCTGTAAGTCTGTTTTATGATACTTTAAGGTCCTTTTCTGCTGTCAACACACAGAGGGTGAAACAAGTGTGGGAGAAAGAATTGTCTGTTACTATTGACGAAGAGATGTGGGAGGACATTTGGAGATATGCAAAAACAATATCTATATGTAACCGTACTAGAGCAATCCAATTAAGAATAATACACAGATTGCATATATCCCCAAATCGCAGACATGCTTTTAGCCCCACTTCCTCTTCCCCTCAGTCTCAAATGCAAAACTGATACAGGCACCCTAACACATTGTTTATGGTCATGTACCAAAATACAAAGATACTGGTCTGGTGTCCTGCAAGAAATTGAAAAGATCCTAGGGGTCGATCTAGAATTGGACCCAGTTTCTTTACTGTTGGGTCTCCCTAGTAGGCATGTTACTTCTGTCTGTAAAAGGAGGCTTTACAACATCCTTACCTTCGCAGCGAGGAAAAACATCCTTTTACAGTGGATTAGTGATAAGGTTCCTTCTATTAAAGACTGGCATAAGATACTATTTGAATGGGTGCCTCTGGAATATCTGACATGTACATTGCATTCTAAATCAGACCAGTTCTACAAAGTATGGGAACCTTATCTAAATTATCTAGAACCTGAGGTATCAACTATTATGCTGCAAGGTTTCTCTTAGAATGGCGGGGATCTATGTATTTCAGAACTACACTGTACGTTCCATGTGTGGAACCTAACCTCTTGGTTTAAACTGAGCTTTTTTGTTTAATTTCTGTTTGTAAGTTTGTTTAAAATGTATGTATTGAGAGACGCAATGATGGTGATGGGGTGAGAGAGGCACAGAGCGGGAAGAGAAATGGTGTACGTATGTATAGGTGGGTGCGTGCGTGCGTGTATGTATGCATGGGTGTGTGTATATGTATGTATGTATGTATGTATGTATGTATGTATGTATGTATGTATGTATGTGTGTATGTGTGTGTGTGTATATATGCACGTAGATATGGGTAAGTGGGGGCTGTTTTTCTTTTTGTTCTGTGTGCTTTGTCTCTGTATCTCTTAATATGGGTGAAAATTGTGAAATTTCAATAAAAATACTGTTACAAAAAAAAACTAGAGCCTGGAAACGATTGTGTACTGGCACTGCCATGGTAAAGAACCAATAGCCGGAACCCTTGCTGGGAAACCCAACTAAAAGAAGGGATCATATAAACGTTAAAATCCCCCCCACAATATATAATTAGACCCAGTCAACCAAAGAAATATATATACCCACACAGAGGACAAAAAACATTTAAGAAAATGATATTATAAACCAAAAACACAAAACAAATATTGGCCCGATTTTAGAAAAGAAACTCCAATGAAACAAAACCCAATATAACAGGTGATGATGGAGGTCAACTCACAACTCCTTTTCTCCTACAATAAGTCCTTGTCTGTTGCCATCTGGTGGTTGCTCCAGAAATGGCAGTTAAGCCTCATACAGGCCTCAACCCCTCAAAAAAAATGTTTGAGGAGAGGGAGTAAGGGAATGTATACCAGAGAGCAGTCCGTACGAATTCTCCACTATAGGTTCGGTTGTTACTCCATAAAAACAATCTCTCTAGGAAAGCACTCCACACTAAGGTGAGAGGAAAAAAAACCTCTCCCCTCTCAAGTGGGAAAAAAACACTTCATTCACAAGTGATCACTCCTTTATGGTTCAATTCTGATAGTGGTTCAGCTTCAATCCACTCCAAACTTTAAAATCTTCATGTGTACACACAGTGGTTTTGAGAGTACTCACCAACCCAGAAAAATGGATATCTCATACAGAAAGGAGCTCTTCCATACCATCCCCAACCAGTCTCCAAAGGTCCATGTGCTTATCTTTGTTTGTTGGAAAAATTGTGTCCTTTTTGGAATAGTGAGATGGAGTAATGGAGTAATCCTCTTCTATTTCACATCATCCAAACCTTTTGTTTCAAGGGTAAGAAAGATAAAAGGAGTATGTTTTAAAATTTTAAAAGAAAAAAAATTCCTGACGTTTCGCACCACTCGTGCTTCTTCAGAGAAAGGTAGACAAAAAAAACTGAGGCCATCCCATATAGCATGAGAACGGGAGGGGGGGAGGAGTCAAGCTGATTCACCTGACCTTCCATTGGTGGACTATGTCCATCCTATATCCCGACACAGCTGTCCTTAATTGTGCAAATTTCCCATAGTTCCCCCCCCCCCCCCCCCCCATTCTCTGTATAAACCAATCTACAGGGAGGGAAAATGTGGTTTTGTTATCACATCATGCCATACTCCAAGAAGGCCTCCAAAGAAATTTCAAATAAATAAATCAAAGGAGAACAGGGCCAACACACACAAAACAAAGAGACAAAATACATGAGGAGACAACTTTAATCAAACAAAGACCTTTTTTGTATTTACAGGATTCCAATAATAATGTAAAAGTGCTACTAGTATAGGATATTCAAGTTTCTCTAGATAAAAGTATCTAATTAGGAACAGGAGGACAGGGCTCTGGCGGGTTAGGTTTAGGAAAAAAATTGCCCTTCAAGAGGACCATATACACGGGCACCTGTTCTCTAATTCTATTGCTCCTAAGGATACATAATTTGTTATACGGGAACTTGGGTTTGAATTCAAGTCAGAATCTAGGTCCAGGTTCAGGATTAGGGATTAGAGCTTGAAGTGAGGTTAAAGTGAGGTTAAAAATCAGGATTATGTTCAGGGTCAGGATTGGATCTGAGGTTATTGTCAGGGCTGAGGTTAGATTCAGGATCAGGGTTAAGGTTAGGACTAGGGTGGGGATTGCTGCGGTTAAGGTTGAGGTTAAGGTCAGGGTTAGGGTCAGGGTTCTAGTCAAAATTCGGTTTTAGGATTAGGCTTCTATGATTGGGGTTAAGGTTAGAGCTAGGATGGGGATTGCTACAGTAAGGGTGAGGTTAAGTTCAGGGTTAGGGTTAGGGTTATAGTCAGAATTAAATAAGGTTTTAAGCTTATTAAGATAGACTTAAGGTTGAGATTTGTGGGTTAGGGTTAGGGTTAGGGTTAGGGTTCTAGTCAAAATTCAGTTTTAGGATTAGGCTTATATGATTGGGGTTAAGGTTAGAGCTAGGATGGGGATTGCTACAGTAAGGGTGAGGTTAAGGTCAGGGTTAGGGTTAGGGTTAGGGTTATAGTCAGAATTAAATGAGGTTTTAGGCTTATTAAAATAGATTTAAGGTTGAGATTTGTGGTTAAGATTAGGAATGTGATACTTGGCTAGGGTTAGGAGTGGGTTAGGGTTAGGGTTAAGGTTAGGGGGGGGGTGTTTGGTTGGTTTAGGGTTAGGGTTAGGGTTAGGGGGGGGGGGGAATTTTAGGGTTAGGGTTAGGGTTAGGAAAAAATTGCCCTTCAAGAGGACCATATACACGGGCACCTGTTCTCTAATTCTATTGCTCCTAAGGATACATAATTTGTTATACGGGAACTTGGGTTTGAATTCAAGTCAGAATCTAGGTCCAGGTTCAGGATTAGGGATTAGAGCTTGAAGTGAGGTTAAAGTGAGGTTAAAAATCAGGATTATGTTCAGGGTCAGGATTGGATCTGAGGTTATTGTCAGGGCTGAGGTTAGATTCAGGATCAGGGTTAAGGTTAGGACTAGGGTGGGGATTGCTGCGGTTAAGGTTGAGGTTAAGGTCAGGGTTAGGGTCAGGGTTCTAGTCAAAATTCGGTTTTAGGATTAGGCTTCTATGATTGGGGTTAAGGTTAGAGCTAGGATGGGGATTGCTACAGTAAGGGTGAGGTTAAGTTCAGGGTTAGGGTTAGGGTTATAGTCAGAATTAAATAAGGTTTTAAGCTTATTAAGATAGACTTAAGGTTGAGATTTGTGGGTTAGGGTTAGGGTTAGGGTTAGGGTTCTAGTCAAAATTCAGTTTTAGGATTAGGCTTATATGATTGGGGTTAAGGTTAGAGCTAGGATGGGGATTGCTACAGTAAGGGTGAGGTTAAGGTCAGGGTTAGGGTTAGGGTTAGGGTTATAGTCAGAATTAAATGAGGTTTTAGGCTTATTAAAATAGATTTAAGGTTGAGATTTGTGGTTAAGAT
>NW_025752470.1:0-12575 GCF_021184085.1 Oncorhynchus gorbuscha | reverse complement strand
ATCTGCTAGAGCACCAAGGCCATCTGCTAGGGCACCATGGCCATCTGCTAGAGCACCAAGGCCATCTGCTAGAGCACCAAGGCCATCTGCTAGAGCTCCATGTTAACTGCTAGGCACCAAGGCCATCTGCTAGGGCACTGGCTGCATCTGCTAGGCACCACGCAGACTGCGAGATGCACCATGCACCACAGAGCACCAAGGCCATCTGGTGGAGCACCAAGGCACCCAGGGCACCAAGGCCATCTGCTAGGGCACCAAGGCCATCCATAGGCACTATAAATCTGCCAGGGCACCAAGGCCATCTGCTAGAGCACCAAGGCCATCTGCTAGAGCACCAAGGCAATCTGCCATACACTGCTGCCATTCCAGCAGATACCATGGCAATCTGCTGGATACCATGCAAACGTTGCCACCAAGGCAATCTGTTAGAGCACTAAGGCCATCTGCTAGGAGCATCTAAGGCCATCTGCTGAGCACCACGCCATCTGCTATAGAGCACCAATGCCATCTGCTAGAGCACCAAGGCCATCTGCTAGAGCACCAAGGCCATCTGCTAGAGCACCAAGGCCATCTGCTAGATAATTAAGGCCATCTGCTTGAGCACCAAGGCAATCTGTTAGAGCACCAAGGCCATCTGCTAGACCACCAAGGCCATCTGCTAGAGCACCAAGGCACCTGCAGCAAGTACCAAGGCACTAACCCAAAATAGACAATTAAATTAATTTGAAGAAGAAAAACACACTAGCTTTCTGTTAAGAAAAACATAAGTGTATGTCAAATGCACAGAATAATTATCCTACACGTCAAGTGTAGGTGATAGGCTGGGTCAGTCAATTATGGTCTGTCATATTTGACAAATATAATGAAGGATAATTAATATTAATGTTCAAAGGCTTGATCTGTCATACCAGAGACTGTTCATATCTCAGACAGGAGAGGCTGTTCATTCAGACAGGAGAGGCTGTTCATTCAGACAGGAGAGGCTGCCCACCAGACAGAGAGGGCTGTCTGGTCCAGACAGAGAGGCTGCCTGGTCCAGACAGGAGGAGGCTGTTCATTCAGACAGGAGAGACTGTTCATTCAGACAGGAGAGACTGTTCATTCAGACAGGAGAGGCTGTTCATTCAGACAGGAGAGGCTGTTCATTCAGACAGGAGAGGCTGTTCATTCAGACAGGAGAGGCTGTTCATTCAGATAGGAGAGGCTGTTCATTCAGATAGGAGATTCAGATAGGAGAAGGCTGTTCATTCAGATAGGAGAGGCTGTTCATTCAGATAGGAGAGGCTGTTCATTCAGATGTTCATTCAGACAGGAGGCTGTTCATTCAGATGTTCATTCCAGACAGGAGAGGCTGTTCATTCAGACAGGAGAGGCTGTTCATTCAGATAGGAGAGGCTGTTCATTCAGATAGGAGAGGCTGTTCATTCAGATAGGAGAGGCTGTTCATTCAGATAGGAGAGGCTGTTCATTCAGATAGGAGAGGCTGTTCATTCAGATAGGAGAGGCTGTTCATTCAGATAGGAGAGGCTGTTCATTCGAATGGAAACTGTTCATTCAGATAGGAGAGGCTGTTCATTCAGATAGGAGAGGCTGTTCATTCAGATAGGAGAGGCTGTTCATTCAGACAGGAGAGCTGTTCATTCAGACAGGAGAGGCTGTTCATTCAGACAGGAGGCTGTTTCATTCAGATAGGGCTGTTCATTCAGATAGGAGAGGCTGTTCATTCAGACAGGAGAGGCTGTTCATTCAGACAGGAGAGGCTGTTCATTCAGACAGGAGAGGCTGTTCATTCAGACAGGAGAGGCTGTTCATTCAGACAGGAGAGGCTGTTCATTCAGACAGGAGAGAAAGGCCAATGACTGTTGCGCACGGCAACATCACCCACCTTGCAATCTGAGCGGAGGCAGTCATCATTTTTCAACTATTTAACCATAAAACGCTAAATGCAATTTGGAACATTTGAGCTTATAGCCTACTGCAGCGTGGACATTACTAAGCTTATAGCCTACTGCCGCGTGGACATTACTGAGTTTATAGCCTACTGCCGTGTGAACATTGCTGAGCTTATAGCCTACTGCCGCGTGGACATTGCTGAGCTTATAGCCTACTGCCGCGTGGACATTACTGAGTTTATAGTCTACTGCCGCGTGGACATTGCTGAGCTTATAGCCTACTGCCGCGTGGACATTACTGAGTTTATAGTCTACTGCCGCGTGGACATTGCTGAGCTTATAGCCTACTGCCGCGTGAACATTGCTGAGCTTATAGCCTACTGCCGCGTGGACATTGCTGAGCTTATAGCCTACTGCCGCGTGGACATTGCTGAGTTTATAGCCTACTGCCGCGTGGACATTGCTGAGCTTATAGCCTACTGCTGTGTGAACATTGCTGAGCTTATAGCCTACTGCCGCGTGGACATTGCTGAGCTTATAGCCTAATGCCGCGTGGACATTGCTGAGCTTATAGCCCACCCGGTTTCTTCATGCATCGCGCCGACAGAAACAAACATCTCTCTGGTAAGAAGAAGGGCGGGGGTGTATGATTAACGAGTTGTGGTGTGATCATAACAACATACAAGAAATCAAGTCCTTTTGTTCACCTGACCTAGAATTCCTTACGATCAAATGCCAACCGTATTATCTACCAAGAGAATTCTCTTCGATGCTAATCACAGCCGTGTATATACCCTCAAGCAGACACCTTGATGGCCCTGAAATAACTTAATTGGACTATGTAAACTGGAAACCACAAATCCTGAGGCTGCATTTAATGTAGCTGGGGATTTTAAAAAGGCTAATCTGAAAACAAGGCTCTCAATTTTAGTGGCATATTGAATGCGCGACCCGGGCTGGCAACACTCTGGATAATTGCTACTCTAATTTCTGTGACGCATTCAAAGCCCTCTGTCGGCAAATCTGACCACGACTCCATTTTGTTGCTCCCAGCTTATATACAGAAACTAAAAGAGGAAACGCCCGAGCTCAGGTCTGTTCAATGCTGGTCCGACCAAATCTGATTCCACGCTTCAAGATTGCTTCGATCACGTGGACTGGGATATGTTCCGGATAGCATCGGACAATAACATTGACATATACGCTTATTCGGTGAGCAAGTTTATTAGCAAGTGCTTTGGTGATGTGGTACCCACGGTGACGATTAAATCCTTCCCCAACCAGAAACCGTGGATTGATGGCAGCATTCGTGCAAAACTGAAAGCGCGAACCACTGCTTTTAATCGTGGCAAGGCGACCGGAAAGATGACTGAATACAAACAGTGTAGCTATTCCCTCCACAAGGCAATCAAACAAGCTAAGAGTCCGTATAGAGACAAAGTAGAGTTGCAATTCAACGGCTCAGACACGAAATGTATGTGGCAGGGTCTACAGTCAATCACGGACTACAAAAAGAAAACCAGCCCCGTCACAGACACCAATGTCTTGCTCCCAGACAAACTAAACAACTTCGTTGCTCGCTTTGAGGACAATACAGTGCCACTGACACGGCCCGCAACCAAAACATGCGGACTCTCCTTCACCGCAGCTCAGTTGGTAGAGCATGGCGCTTGTAACGCCAGGGTAGTGGGTTCGATCCCCGGGACCACCCATACGTAGAATGTATGCACACATGACTGTAAGTCGCTTTGGATAAAAGCGTCTGCTAAATGGCATATATTATTATTCTCCAACATTTAAACGTGTTAGAGGCCCAGACGGCATCCCTAGCCGCGTCCTCAGAGCATGCGCAAACCAGCTTGCTGTTGTGTTCACGGACATATTCAATCAATCCCTATCCCAGTCTGCTGTGTCCACATGCTTCAAGAGGGCCACCATTGTTCCTGTTCCCATGAAATCTAAGGTACCTGAACTAGATGACTATCACCCTGTAGCACCCACTTCTTTCATCATGAAGTGCTTTGAGAGACTAGTCAAGGATCATATCACCTCCACCCTACCTGACAACCTAGACCCACTCCAATTTGCTTACCGCCCCAATAGGTCCACAGACAACGTAATCCAACCACTTTGCCCTATCCTGTCTGGACAAGAGGAATACCTATGTAAGAATGCTGTTCATTCGATTACAGCTCAGCATTTAACCCCATAGTACCCTCCAACCCTCCTACCACTGTAGTGTCGTTTGCAGACGACACTACAGTGGTAGGCTTGATTACCAACAACGACGGACGGCCTACAGGGAGGAAGTGAGCGTCCTCGGAGTGTGGTGTCAGGAAAATAACTTCACACACAACGTCAACAAACAAAGGAGATTGTGGACTTCAGGAAACAGCAGAGGGAGCACTGCCCTATCCACATTGACAGGACAGTAGTGGAGAAGGTGGAAATTTAAGTTCCTTGGCGTACCCATCACAGACAAACTGAAATGGTCCACCCACACAGACAGCGTGGTGAAGAAGGCCCAACAGCACCTCTTCAACCTCAGGAGGCTGAAGAAATGTGGCTTGTCCCCAAAAACACTCAAACTTTTACAGATGCACAATCGAGAGCATCCTGTCAGGCTGTATCACCGCCTGGTACGGCAACTACTCCACCCACAACCGTAAGGCTCTCCAGAGGGTAGTGAGGTCTGCACAACACATCACTGGGGGCAAACTACCTGCCCTCCAGGACACCTACACCACCCGAAGTCACAGGAAGGCCCAAAACAATCCTCAAGGACAACAACCACCCGGACACGGCCTGTTCACCCCGCTATAATCCAGAAGACGAAGGGTGAAGACAGAGGGTGCAGAGTTTGGATGTAGAGTTAAAAGCGTGAAAAGAGAGCTGCAGCGTCAGGGTGAAGACAGAGGGTGCAGAGTTTGGATGTAGAGTTAAAACGTAGAGTAAGAGAGCTGCAGCGTCAGGGTGAAGACAGAGGGTGCAGAGTTTGGATGTAGAGAGTTAAAACGTAGAGTAAGAGCTGCAGCGTCAGGGTGAGAGACAGAGGGTGCAGAGTTTGGATGTAGAGTTAAAGCGTAGAGTAAGAGAGCTGCAGCGTCAGGGTGAAGACAGAGGGTGCAGAGTTTGGATGTAGAGTTAAAGTTAAAAGGTGCAGAGTTTGGATGTAGAGTAAGCATTAGAGAGCTGCAGCGTCAGGGTGAAGACAGAGGGTGCAGAGTTTGGATGTAGGTTAAAACGTAGAAGTAAGAGAGCTGCAGCGATCAGGAGGTGAAGACAGAGGTGCAGAGTTTGGATGTAGAGTTAAAACGTAGAGTAAAGAGAGCTGCAGCGTCAGGGTGAAGACAGAGGGTGCAGAGTTTGGATGTAGAGTTAAAAACGTAGAGTAAAAGAGCTGCAGCGTCAGGGTGAAGACAGAGGGTGCAGAGTTTGGATGTAGAGTTAAAACGTAGAGTAAAAGAGAGCTGCAGCGTCAGGGTGAAGACAGAGGGTGCAGAGTTTGGATGTAGAGTTAAAACGTAGAGTAAAGAGAGCTGCAGCGTCAGGGTGAAGACAGAGGTGCAGAGTTTGGATGTAGAGTTAAAACGTAGAGTAAGAGAGCTGCAGCGTCAGGGTGAAGACAGAGGTGCAGAGTTTGGATGTAGAGTTAAAACGTGAAGTAAGAGAGCTGCAGCGTCAGGGTGAAGACAGAGGGTGCAGAGTTTGGATGTAGAGTTAAAAAAACGTAGAGTAAGAGAGCTGCAGCGTCAGGGTGAAGACAGAGGGTGCAGAGTTTGGATGTAGAGTTAAAACGTGAGTAAGAGAGCTGCAGCGTCAGGGTGAAGACAGAGGGTGCAGAGTTTGGATGTAGAGTTAAAGCGTAGAGTAAGAGAGCTGCAGCGTCAGGGTGAAGACAGAGGGTGCAGAGTTTGGATGTAGAGTTAAAACGTAGAGTAAAAAAGAGAGCTGCAGCGTCAGGGTGAAGACAGAGGGTGCAGAGTTTGGATGTAGAGTTAAAAGCGTAGAGTAAGAGAGCTGCAGCGTCAGGGTGAAGACAGAGGGTGCAGAGTTTGGATGTAGAGTTAAAACGTAGAGTAAGAGAGCTGCAGCGTCAGGGTGAAGACAGAGGGTGCAGAGTTTGGATGTAGAGTTAAAACGTAGAGTAAGAGAGCTGCAGCGTCAGGGTGAAGACAGAGGTGCAGAGTTTGGATGTAGAGTTAAAACGTAGAGTAAGAGAGCTGCAGCGTCAGGGTGAAGACAGAGGGTGCAGAGTTTGGATGTAGAGTTAAAACGTAGAGTAAAGAGAGCTGCAGCGTCAGGGTGAAAACAGAGGTGCAGAGTTTGGATGTAGAGTTAAAACGTAGAGTAAGAGAGCTGCAGCGTCAGGGTGAAGACAGAGGGTGCAGAGTTTGGATGTAGAGTTAAAACGTAGAGTAAGAGAGCTGCAGCGTCAGGGTGAAGACAGAGGGTGCAGAGTTTGGATGTAGAGTTAAAACGTAGAGTAAGAGAGCTGCAGCGTCAGGGTGAAGACAGAGGGTGCAGAGTTTGTAGATGTAGAGTAAAGAGAGGCTGCAGCGTCAGGGTGAAGACAGAGGTGCAGAGTTTATGAGTTAAAACGTAAGTAGCTGCAGCGTCAGGGTGAAGACAGAGGGTGCAGAGTTTGGATGTAGAGTTAAAACGTAGAGTAAGAGAGCTGCAGCGTCAGGGTGAAGACAGAGGGTGCAGAGTTTGGATGTAGAGTTAAAACGTAGAGTAAGAGAGCTGCAGCGTCAGGGTGAAGACAGAGGGTGCAGAGTTTGGATGTAGAGGTCAGTACAGGTGCATCAAAACTGGGACCGAGAGACTGAAAAACAGCTTCTATCTCAAGGCCATCAGACTGTTAAACAGCCATCACTAACATTGAGTGGCTTCTGCCAACATACAGACTCAATCTCTAGCCACTTTTATAATTAACATTTGGATGTAATAAATGTATCACTAGTCACTTAAACAAAGTCACTTTATATAAATGTTTACATACCCTACATTACTCATCTCATATGTATATTCTGTACTCTATACCATCTTGTCTATGCCGTTCGGTCATCGCTCATCCATATATTTATATGTACTTATTCTTAATAATTCCTTTACACTTGTGTGTATAAGGTAGTTGTTGTGAAATTGTTAGATTACTTGTTAGATATTACTGCATGGTCGGAACTAGAAGCACAAGCATTTCGCTACACTCGCATTAACATCTGCTAACCATGTGTATGTGACAATACAATTTGATTTGATTTAGTGCCGTGTGGACATTGCTGGGCTTATAACGTGAAGAAAAAAATGTAACTAAACATTCTGATCAGCCTCATTGCTATTAAAGGGTGTTTTGACGTACGGTGGTTGGATTCATTTGGGATCTATCACCACACAACTGTCCCAGAGTCTGGTTTGGAATATTTACTTCTCGCACAGAACAACAAGCTGACCAATAGAAGAGGTCAACCTTTGAACTATGGGGAGGATAGTACATTGACGTAGTAAAAGCAGAAGCCTGTTCGTTGCTCATCTTGTCGACCCCCCAAAAAATGGACATTTCTTCTAACATCTTCAATATCCGTCTTGGAATCCGATAAGACCGTTGCAGCCTACCCCGATGTGTCGCTCTTCGCTAGCAGCCTAGCCCGATGTGTCGCTCTTCGCTAGCAGCCTAGCCCGATGTGTCGCTCTTCACTGGTAGCCTAGCCCGATGTGTCGCCTTTCACTGGTAGCCTACCCCGATGTGTCGCTCTTCACTGGTAGCCTAGCCCGATGTGTCGCTCTTCACTGGTAGCCTAGCCCGATGTGTCGCTCTTTCACTGGTAACCCCCGATGTGTCGCTCTCACTGGCAGCACTGGTAATGGTAGCCTAGCCCGATGTGTCGCTCTTCACTGGTAGCCTAGCCCGATGTGTCGCTCTTCACTGGTAGCCTAGCCCGATGTGTCGCTCTTCACTGGTAGCCTAGCCCGATGTGTCAATCTTCAATGGTAGCCTAGCCCGATGTGTCGCTCTTCACTGGTAGCCTAGCCCGATGTGTCGCTCTTCAATGGTAGCCTAGCTGTGTCTCTTCACTGGTAGCCTAGCCCGATGTGTCGCTCTTCACTGGTAGCCCTAGCCCGATGTGTCGCTCTTCACTGGTAGCCTAGCCCGATGTGTCGCGCTTCACTGGTAGCCTAGCCCGATGTCAATCTTCAATGGTAGCCTAGCCCGATGTGTCGCTCTTCACTGGTAGCCTGATGTGTCGCTCTTCAATGGTAGCCTAGCCCGATGTGTCGCTCTTCACTGGTAGCCCTGGCCAGTGTGTGTCGCCGCTCTTCACTGGTAGCCTAGCCCGATGTGTCGCGCTTCACTGGTAGCCTAGCCCGATGTGTCGCGCTTCACTGGTAGCCTACCTCTGGGCTGCGACGACTGTGAGATGGACCCGATCACATGACGGGAATTGGCTAATAAGAATTGAGATATCTGAGAGAGCCATGTGAGTGAGAGGTGCTTCGGAGCAAGGAGGTTGGCAGCTAGGAGAAGGGAATGGCTACCCAGACTATGCAAATAGTCTGCGTAGCCATTTGATTAGCTGTTCGGGAGTCTTATGGCTTGGGGGTAGAAGCTATTTAGGAGTCTCTTGAACCTAGATTTGGCGCTCTGGTACTACTTCCTGTGCGGTAGCAGAGAGAACAGTCTATGACTAGGGAAACTGGAGTCTTTGACAATTATTAGGGCCTTCCTCTGACACCGCCTGGTATAGAGGTCCTGGATGGCAGGAGACTTGGCCCTGGTGATGTACTGGGCCGTACGCACTCACCCTGTGTAGTGCCTTGCGGCGAGCAATTCCATACCAGGCAGTGATGCAACCCGTCAGGATGCTCTCAGATGGTATAGCTGTAAAAATCTGATGACCCATGCCAAATCTTTGTGTCTCCTGTAGGGGAATAGGTTTTGTCGTGCCCTCTTCACGACTGTCTTGGTGTTAGCTTGGACCATGTTAGTTTGTTGGTGATGTGGACGCCAAAGGAACTTGAAGCTCTCAGCCTGCTCCACTGGCCCCGTCGATGAGAATGGGGGTGGCTCGATCCGCCTTTTTCCTGTAGTCCACAATCATCTCCTTTGTCTTGATCACATTGAGGGAGAGGTTGTTGTCCTTGCACCATATGGTCAGGTCTCTGACCTCCTCCCTACAGGCTGTCTCATCGTTTGTCAGTCATCAGGTCTACCACTGTTGTGTTAGTGGAGCACGATTGGAATCCAAACACAACCCTCATGTACAACCCTCATGTGTCATGATGACCTCAGTTACACAAATCTCACAACTGTTTTGGAATAAAGTTTATGACCAAAATGATCCTACTTACACTTTCTTTAGTCAATATTGAAAGTGTTTTTTTTGATAAGTTGCTCTTTAATATGTTGTGATGTCAGCCAGAGGCCTGGTACATTAACAGAGGCATTGAAATAAAGGCCTTTTACAAGGGGCTTGTTGCTTTGAATCACACAGTGATAACACAAAATAAATATATAAAATATTATAATGTTTGGGGATAAAGCAATCTGTCCTCCCTCCCCTACGAAACACAGCCTGAACTCAAGTCAAAGAGGATGGAAGTCTGGACATTTTCCATTTTTAGTCCTTCAGCAGACGCCCTTAACCAGAGCGACTTGCATAGTGCATCCATCTTAAGTAGGTGAGACCACATTTCTCAATCATAGTAAATACATGTCTCCTCGATAAAATAGATATCAGCAAAGTCTGCGCTGGTGGGAAAAGACAGCCAGAACTCACCCAGTCACTGTTTTCTTCCTCCTTGATTTCTCTCTCCTCCTCCTCTTTCACAATCACATTGAGTTCCAGTGTTTGACCGCAGTCCTCCAGCTTCACTGACACCGTCTCTGGACCAGGCTGTGAGCTTCTCTGGGCCGGATCATCACAGCCAGAACCCGGCTCAGACATGGTCGGGCTTGGAGGTGGATCTAAAGAGGAGACCTCAACAAGTTCAGGGTGGTTTCACAGATGGATCTTTCGTGTGATTGCTACAGAAAAGACAACACAAACATGTAACGTTTGCTAAACGAGCTAACCGCACATAACGTCCAACAGGGATTTTGTTTTAGCAAATCGGTAGCCATTAGCAACGGTTGGTCCAGCTAATTTAGCTAGCTAGCTAATTCCTCGCTAAGTCATTTTGCTCACAAGGAGACGTTAGCTGGCTGCAAAGCAAGTCACACTTAAACCGTTATCCTGGACTGTAGTTAACTAACTAACATTAGCTATGGTAACAGATTGGAGGTTGTAACTAGCTAACTATGTAGCTGACTAATGGCTAACTTGCTGGGAAAAACAATAACAAAGCCAGGCCGCGGAAACCACTGCAGATTCATGGGAATGCGTTAGTTTACAAACCCAACTACAAGGTCACATTTAAAAATGTAAATACCCGAACAGTTACTTTTCTGTAATTGTTTGTCTGTAAATGGAAATTATGAGATCCTGTGGGAGCGATCAGAATCGTTCAATGTATTATTCTATATGGTATAGACACATCAGTATGACGGGATCTTCTTCTTCTTCGATGTGGTTTAACGGCGGATGGCATCCGACACATGTTGCATTACCGCCACCTAGTAGACTGGAGTATAACACCCTTATAGTCTGTTTTTTTGTTAAGTTAATAAATGAACAAATGCCCTACCATCTAACCCTACACTAATTAAAAACCCACCACCCTACTCCACTAAATCTATGTTGTCGTCGCTCAGGCCAACAGCCTGAAAGGACACCACCGCTCAACACACCCTGTAACTCTTATGGTGTCAAACGTCATTCAACCAAATACTTCTCTGCAGCTGCCACCACAACTTCAATTTTCTGCGACTTATCTGCCATCCCTGCAGTACAGTTAATAACCATTGCTATAAATTATAAAAATCAAATCTTACTGAAACATGGATCACTTGTTGTCCCTCCCTCTGAACAGGTACAGATCTGCTACTATACCACTCCTCTCAGTCCCTCCCTCTGTACTGGTACAGATCTGCTACTAACACCCCTCCTCTCAGTCCCTCCCCCTCTGTACTGGTACAGATCTACTACTAACACCTCCTCTCAGTCCCTCCCTCTGTACTGTACAGATCTACTACTAACACCCCTCCTCTCAGGATCCCTCCTCTGTACTGATACAGATCTACTACTAACACCCCTCCTCTCAGTCCCTCCCCTCTGTACTGTTACAGATCTACTACTAACACCACCCCTCTCAGCGTCTCCCTCTGTACTGGATCTACTACTCCTCTCAGTCCTCCCTCTGTACTGATACAGATCTACTACTAACACCCCTCCTCTCAGGATCCCTCCCTCTGTACTGGTACAGATCTACTACTAACACCACTCCTCTCAGGATCCCTCCCCTTGGCCCATCTTTCCTCTACTCCTTCACTGCCCCAGCAATGACAACTCTGCACTAATCTAACCCTGGAAACCTCAATCTGCCTCTCTCTCACCGGACATTTCTGGACCCCGCCCCATGGGCACACCTACAATTAACACATACGGCAGGTAGCCTAGTTGTTACAGCGTTGGGCCAGTAACCGAAAAGGTTGATAGATTGTTCTGCCCCTGAACAAGGCCGTTAACCCACTGTTCCCCAGTAGGCCATCATTGTAAATTAGAATTAGTTCTTAACTGACTTGCCTAGTTAAATAAAGGTGAAATAAAAAAGCCCATATAAACACATTGAATAATGCTGTATCACCAAGTGGACAGATGTTGAAGAGAGTTTTATTTATTTTTATTTTACCTTTATTTTACTAGGCAAGTCAGTTAAGAACAAATTCTTATTTTCAATGACAGCCTAGGAACAGTGGGCTAACTGCCTGTTCAGGGGCAGAACGACAGATTTCGTACCTTGTCAGCTCGGGGATATGAACTTGCAACCTTTCGGTTACTAGTCCAATGCTCTAACCACTAGGCTACCCTGCAGCACATGAGTGACACAGCGGTCTCAGGCACTGCATCTCAGTGCTAGAGGTGTCACTACAGACACCTTGGTTCGAATCCAGGCTGTATTACAACTGACCGTGATTGGGAGTCCCATAGGGTGGTGTACAATTGGCCCAGGTTTGGCTGGTGTAGGCCGTCATTGTAAATAATAATTTGTTCTTAACTGACCTGCCTAGTTATATAAAAGTTAATTTGTAAAAAATATATAGGATTTGAAGACATTGGGGTCTTAGCCCAAAGCCAGTAGGGGAGTCCGGAGGCATTCTACCCCGACAAGAAAAATAAGGAATTTCAACAGCTAAATGCATGAATTTGGTGCACTTTGAGATTAATTTTGAGAGATTAGATATTTTTCAGGTAATTTTGCACCTTCCCACCTACCACAGCAGAAACAACCAATTACAGTAGCTACTATGGGTCTATCTCCTCTTTACTCTACAGCATGTTGCCAAAAAGACTTCAAACATAGACTCTGGCTTGTCTAATGAGCCAATCTGATTGCGGTAAACGTCTGGGATATTTTACTTCAGCTCATGAAACACGGGACCAAGACTTTACATGTTTCATTCATATTTTTGTTCAGTGTAATTAGAATCTATAGAGCAGCTTGAAGTAATACTGTTACTGTACTCAACCCACCTATATTCTCTCTCCATCTGCACTCGTCTGACACTTTCTCTGTTGTCCT
>NW_025752469.1:0-7500 GCF_021184085.1 Oncorhynchus gorbuscha | reverse complement strand
CACCCTCCTTGTGAGGATAACCCCGGGGACCAGTTCATACTAAAATGTTTCAGGGACCAGGGACCAGGGACCAGCCATTACTGATGGAGGGTAGTGGTCAGGGACCAGTCATTACTGATGGAGGTTAGTGGTCAGGGACCAGCCATTACTGATGGAGAGTAGTGGTCAGGGACCAGCCATTACTGATGGAGGGTAGTGGTCAGGGACCAGTCATTACTGATGGAGGGTAGTGGTCAGGGACCAGTCATTACTGATGGAGGGTAGTGGTCAGGGACCAGCCATTACTGATGGAGGGTAGTGGTCAGGGACCAGCCATTACTGATGGAGGGTAGTGGTCAGGGACCAGCCATTACTGATGGAGGGTAGTGGTCAGGGACCAGTCATTACTGATGGAGGGTAGTGGTCAGGGACCAGTCATTACTGATGGAGGGTAGGGGTCAGGGACCAGTCATTACTGATGGAGGGTAGGGGTCAGGGACCAGTCATTACTGATGGAGGGTAGTGGTCAGGGACCAGTCATTACTGATGGAGGGTAGTGGTCAGGGACCAGTCATTACTGGTGGAGGTTAGTGGTCAGGGACCAGCCATTACTGATGGAGGGTAGTGGTCAGGGACCAGTCATTACTGATGGAGGGTAGTGGTCAGGGACCAGCCATTACTGATGGAGGGTAGTGGTCAGGGAGTCATTACTGATGGAGGGTAGTGGTCAGGGACCAGTCATTACTGATGGAGGAGGTAGTGGTCAGGGACCAGTCATTACTGATGGAGGGTAGTGGTCAGGGACCAGTCATTACTGATGGAGGGTAGTGGTCAGGGACCAGCCATTACTGATGGAGGGTAGTGGTCAGGGACCAGTCATTACTGATGGAGGTTAGTGGTCAGGGACCAGTCATTACTGGTGGAGGGTAGTGGTCAGGGACCAGTCATTACTGATGGAGGTTAGTGGTCAGGGACCAGGGTCATTACTGATGGAGGTTAGTGGTCAGGGACCAGTCATTACTGATGGAGGTTAGTGGTCAGGGACCAGGGACCAGTCATTACTGATGGAGGGTAGTGGTCAGGGACCAGTCATTACTGATGGAGGGTAGTGGTCAGGGACCAGGGACCAGTCATTACTGATGGAGGGTAGTGGTCAGGGACCAGTCATTACTGATGGAGGGTAGTGGTCAGGGACCAGCCATTACTGGTGGAGGTTAGTGGTCAGGGACCAGGGACCAGCCATTACTGATGGAGGTTAGTGGTCAGGGACCAGTCATTACTGATGGAGGGTAGTGGTCAGGGACCAGGGACCAGTCATTACTGATGGAGGTAGTGGTCAGGGACCAGTGTCATTACTGATGGAGGTTAGTGGTCAGGGGACCAGTCATTACTGATGGAGGGTAGTGGACCAGGGACCAGTCATTACTGATGGAGGTTAGTGGTCAGGGACCAGTCATTACTGATGGAGGGTAGTGGTCAGGGACCAGCCATTACTGATGGAGGGTAGTGGTCAGGGACCAGCCATTACTGATGGAGGTTAGTGGTCAGGGACCAGTCATTACTGGTGGAGGGTAGTGGTCAGGGACCAGTCATTACTGATGGAGGTTAGTGGTCAGGGACCAGTCATTACTGATGGAGGTTAGTGGTCAGGGACCAGGGACCAGTCATTACTGATGGAGGGTAGTGGTCAGGGACCAGCCATTACTGATGGAGGTTAGTGGTCAGGGACCAGGGACCAGTCATTACTGGTGGAGGGTAGTGGTCAGGGACCAGCCATTACTGATGGAGGTTAGTGGTCAGGGACCAGGGACCAGTCATTACTGATGGAGGGTAGTGGTCAGGGACCAGCCATTACTGATGGAGGTTAGTGGTCAGGGACCAGGGACCAGTCATTACTGGTGGAGGGTAGTGGTCAGGGACCAGCCATTACTGATGGAGGGTAGTGGTCAGGGACCAGTCATTACTGATGGAGGGTAGTGGTCAGGGACCAGTCATTACTGATGGAGGGTAGTGGTCAGGGACCAGTCATTACTGATGGAGGGTAGTGGTCAGGGACCAGTCATTACTGATGGAGGGTAGTGGTCAGGGACCAGTCATTACTGATGGAGGGTAGTGGTCAGGGACCAGTCATTACTGATGGAGGTTAGGGGTCAGGGACCAGTCATTACTGATGGAGGGTAGTGGTCAGGGACCAGTCATTACTGGTGGAGGTTAGTGGTCAGGGACCAGCCATTACTGATGGAGGGTAGTGGTCAGGGACCAGTCATTACTGATGGAGTTAGGGTCAGGGACCAGCCATTACTGATGGAGGTTAGTGGTCAGGGACCAGTCATTACTGATGGAGGTTAGTGGTCAGGGACCATTGGTGGGAGGGTAGTGGTCATTACTGATGGAGGTTAGTGGTCAGGGACAGGGGACCAGTCATTACTGATGGAGGTTAGTGGTCAGGGACCAGTCATTACTGATGGAGGGTAGTGGTCAGGGACCAGTCATTACTGATGGAGGGTAGTGGTCAGGGACCAGTCATTACTGATGGAGGGTAGTGGTCAGGGACCAGTCATTACTGGTGGAGGGTAGTGGTCAGGGACCAGTCATTACTGATGGAGGGTAGTGGTCAGGGACCAGGGACCAGCCATTACTGATGGAGGGTAGTGGTCAGGGACCAGTCATTACTGATGGAGGGTAGTGGTCAGGGACCAGTCATTACTGGTGGAGGTAGTGGTCAGGGACCAGGGACCAGTCATTACTGATGGAGGGTAGTGGTCAGGGACCAGTCATTACTGATGGAGGTTAGTGGTCAGGGACCAGTCATTACTGATGGAGGTTAATTGGTCAGGGACCAGGGACCAGTCATTACTGATGGAGGTTAGTGGTCCAGGGACCAAGGGGACCAGTCATTACTGATGGAGGTTAGTGGTCAGGGACCAGTCATTACTGATGGAGGGTAGTGGTCAGGGTGGCCATTACTGATGGAGGTTAGTGGTCAGGGACCAGTCATTACTGATGGAGGTAGTGGTCAGGGACCAGTCATTACTGATGGAGGTTAGTGGTCAGGGACCAGTCATTACTGATGGAGGGTAGTGGTCAGGGACCAGTCATTACTGATGGAGGTTAGTGGTCAGGGACCAGTCATTACTGATGGAGGTTAGGGTCAGGGACCAGTCATTACATTGTGGTCAGGGACCAGCCATTACTGATGGAGGGTAGTGGTCAGGGACCAGGGACCAGTCATTACTGATGGAGGTTAGTGGTCAGGGACCAGTCATTACTGATGGAGGTTAGTGGTCAGGACCAGTCATTACTGATGGAGGTTAGTGGTCAGGGACCAGGGACCAGTCATTACTGATGGAGGTTAGTGGTCAGGGACCAGTCATTACTGATGGAGGTTAGTGGTCAGGGACCAGTCATTACTGATGGAGGGTAGTGGTCAGGGACCAGTCATTACTGATGGAGGGTAGTGGTCAGGGACCAGTCATTACTGATGGAGGGTAGTGGTCAGGGACCAGCCATTACTGATGGAGGTTAGTGGTCAGGGACCAGTCATTACTGATGGAGGTTCGTGGTCAGGGACCAGTCATTACTGATGGAGGGTAGTGGTCAGGGACCAGCCATTACTGATGGAGGGTAGTGGTCAGGGACCAGCCATTACTGATGGAGGTTAGTGGTCAGGGACCAGTCATTACTGATGGAGGTTAGTGGTCAGGGACCAGTCATTACTGATGGAGGGTAGTGGTCAGGGACCAGGGACCAGCCATTACTGATGGAGGTTAGTGGTCAGGGACCAGTCATTACTGATGGAGGGTAGTGGTCAGGGACCAGTCATTACTGATGGAGGGTAGTGGTCAGGGACCAGTCATTACTGATGGAGGTTAGTGGTCAGGGACCAGTCATTACTGATGGAGGTTAGTGGTCAGGGACCAGTCATTACTGATGGAGGTTAGTGGTCAGGGACCAGTCATTACTGATGGAGGTTAGTGGTCAGGGACCAGTCATTACTGATGGAGGTTAGTGGTCAGGGACCAGGGACCAGCCATTACTGATGGAGGTTAGTGGTCAGGGACCAGCCATTACTGATGGAGGTTAGTGGTCAGGGACCAGTCATTACTGATGGAGGTTAGTGGTCAGGGACCAGTCATTACTGATGGAGGTTAGTGGTCAGGGACCAGTCATTACTGATGGAGGTTAGTGGTCAGGGACCAGTCATTACTGATGGAGGTTAGTGGTCAGGGACCAGTCATTACTGATGGAGGTTAGTGGTCAGGGACCAGTCATTACTGATGGAGGTTAGTGGTCAGGGACCAGTCATTACTGATGGAGGGTAGTGGTCAGGGACCAGTCATTACTGATGGAGGTTAGTGGTCAGGGACCAGCAGTCATTACTGATGGAGGTTAGTGGTCAGGGACCAGTCATTACTGATGGAGGTTAGTGGTCAGGGACCAGTCATTACTGATGGAGGTTAGTGGTCAGGGACCAGTCATTACTGATGGAGGTTAGTGGTCAGGGACCAGTCATTACTGATGGAGGTTAGTGGTCAGGGACCAGCCATTACTGATGGAGGTTAGTGGTCAGGGACCAGTCATTACTGATGGAGGTTAGTGGTCAGGGTCAGGGACCAGTCATTACTGATGGAGGTTAGTGGTCAGGGACCAGTCATTACTGATGGAGGGTAGTGGTCAGGGACCAGTCATTACTGATGGAGGGTAGTGGTCAGGGACCAGTCATTACTGATGGAGGGTAGTGGTCAGGGACCAGTCATTACTGATGGAGGTTAGTGGTCAGGGACTGATGGAGGTTAGTGGTCAGGGACCAGTCATTACTGATGGAGGGTAGTGGTCAGGACCAGCCATTACTGATGGAGGGTAGTGGTCAGGGACCAGTCATTACTGATGGAGGTAGTGGTCAGGGACCAGTCATTACTGATGGAGGTTAGTGGTCAGGGACCAGACCAGTCATTACTGATGGAGGTTAGTGGTCAGGGACCAGCCATTACTGATGGAGGGTAGTGGTCAGGGACCAGTCATTACTGATGGAGGTTAGTGGTCAGGGACCAGTCATTACTGATGGAGAATAGTGGTCAGGGACCAGCCATTACTGATGGAGGTTAGTGGTCAGGGACCCAGTCATTACTGATGGAGGGTAGTGGTCAGGGACCAGTCATTACTGATGGAGGGTAGTGGTCAGGGACCAGGGACCAGTCATTACTGATGGAGGTTAGTGGTCAGGGACCAGTCATTACTGATGGAGGGTAGTGGTCAGGGACCAGCCATTACTGATGGAGGGTAGTGGTCAGGGACCAGCCATTACTGATGGAGGTTAGTGGTCAGGGACCAGGGACCAGCCATTACTGATGGAGGTTAGTGGTCAGGGACCAGCCATTACTGATGGAGGTTAGTGGTCAGGGACCAGCCATTACTGATGGAGGTTAGTGGTCAGGGACCAGTCATTACTGATGGAGGTTAGTGGTCAGGGACCAGCCATTACTGATGGAGGGTAGTGGTCAGGGACCAGCCATTACTGATGGAGGTTAGTGGTCAGGGACCAGCCATTACTGATGGAGGTTAGTGGTCAGGGACCAGTCATTACTGATGGAGGGTAGTGGTCAGGGACCAGTCATTACTGATGGAGGTTAGTGGTCAGGGACCAGTCATTACTGATGGAGGTTAGTGGTCAGGACCAGTCATTACTGATGGAGGTAGTGGTCAGGGACCAGCCATTACTGATGGAGGGTAGTGGTCAGGGACCAGTCATTACTGATGGAGGTTAGTGGTCAGGGACCAGCCATTACTGATGGAGGTTAGTGGTCAGGGACCAGCCATTACTGATGGAGGTTAGTGGTCAGGGACCAGCCATTACTGATGGAGGTTAGTGGTCAGGGACCAGCCATTACTGATGGAGGTTAGTGGTCAGGGACCAGCCATTACTGATGGAGGTTAGTGGTCAGGGGGACCAGCCATTACTGATGGAGGTTAGTGGTCAGGGACCAGCCATTACTGATGGAGGTTAGTGGTCAGGGACCAGCCATTACTGATGGAGGTTAGTGGTCAGGGACCAGCCATTACTGATGGAGGTTAGTGGTCAGGGACCAGCCATTACTGATGGAGGTTAGTGGTCAGGGACCAGCCATTACTGATGGAGGTTAGTGGTCAGGGACCAGCCATTACTGATGGAGGTTAGTGGTCAGGGACCAGTCATTACTGATGGAGGTTAGTGGTCAGACCAGTCATTACTGATGGAGGGTAGTGGTCAGGGACCAGCCATTACTGATGGAGGTTAGTGGTCAGGGACCAGCCATTACTGATGGAGGTTAGTGGTCAGGGACCAGCCATTACTGATGGAGGTTAGTGGTCAGGGACCAGCCATTACTGATGGAGGGTAGTGGTCAGGGACCAGTCATTACTGATGGAGGTTAGTGGTCAGGGACCAGCCATTACTGATGGAGGGTAGTGGTCAGGACCAGTCATTACTGATGGAGGTTAGTGGTCAGGGACCAGTCATTACTGATGGAGGTTAGTGGTCAGGGACCAGTCATTACTGATGGAGGGTAGTGGTCAGGACCAGTCATTACTGATGGAGGGTAGTGGTCAGGACCAGCCATTACTGATGGAGGGTAGTGGTCAGGGACCAGTCATTACTGATGGAGGTTAGGGGTCAGGGACCAGTCATTACTGATGGAGGTTAGGGTCAGGGACCACCTGATGGAGGTTAGTGGTCCCAGTCATTACTGATGGAGGTTAGTGGTCAGGGACCAGTCATTACTGATGGAGGGTAGTGGTCAGGACCAGTCATTACTGATGGAGGTTAGTGGTCAAAAACCAGTCATTACTGATGGAGGGTAGTGGTCAGGGACCAGTCATTACTGATGGAGGTTAGTGGTCAGGGACCAGTCATTACTGATGGAGGTAGTGGTCAGGGACCAGTCATTACTGATGGAGGGTAGTGGTCAGGGACCAGCCATTACTGATGGAGGGTAGTGGTCAGGGACCAGCCATTACTGATGGAGGGTAGTGGTCAGGGACCAGTCATTACTGATGGAGGTTAGTGGTCAGGGACCAGCCATTACTGATGGAGGTTAGTGGTCAGGGACCAGCCATTACTGATGGAGGTTAGTGGTCAGGGACCAGCCATTACTGATGGAGGGTAGTGGTCAGGGACCAGCCATTACTGATGGAGGTTAGTGGTCAGGGACCAGCCATTACTGATGGAGGGTAGTGGTCAGGGACCAGCCATTACTGATGGAGGTTAGTGGTCAGGGACCAGCCATTACTGATGGAGGTTAGTGGTCAGGGACCAGCCATTACTGATGGAGGTTAGTGGTCAGGGACCAGTCATTACTGATGGAGGTTAGTGGTCAGGGACCAGCCATTACTGATGGAGGTTAGTGGTCAGGGACCAGTCATTACTGATGGAGGTTAGTGGTCAGGGACCAGCCATTACTGATGGAGGTTAGTGGTCAGGGACCAGCCATTACTGATGGAGGTTAGTGGTCAGGGACCAGTCATTACTGATGGAGGTTAGTGGTC
>NW_025752468.1:0-12579 GCF_021184085.1 Oncorhynchus gorbuscha | reverse complement strand
TGAATCACCTAGAAGTTTGAAAACTCAAGATAAAGCTGTATGATTTTTTGGTCCATATCGCCCAGCCCCAATGGAGAACATTAGAGTAAAGTACAATACTTTATACTGTACTATACTCTGTACTGTTGTACTCTACTGTACTGAATTAAACTTTACTTTCGTGTACTCTGCTGTAGTGCTTTCAAATCTTGTGAAATTAGCTGTTTTCAATAACTTGTCCAGTGATTTTTGTGTCGCCATTTAGAAAAAGTTGAAATAGAAAATAAATCCAACAATTTCCTGCTCGGGTGTATTTCCATTGGACCATCTTGTGTGGATAAAAAGAGCTGGACGTAATGACGCACCGCGTATTCAGCAATCATCATTTATTCAAAACACACCGTTTCTATCCTCACTTGTCCGAATAAATAAACTTTGACAAAACAAATCCGCCCGTTGAACTTTGGCCGAATACATCTTGGTCAATGGAAACCGGCCTCATGAGGTCTGGGTGATTGGTTCAGATCTGGTCAGG
The DNA here is from genome assembly GCF_021184085.1 of Oncorhynchus gorbuscha. Lineage (NCBI taxonomy): Eukaryota > Metazoa > Chordata > Actinopteri > Salmoniformes > Salmonidae > Oncorhynchus > Oncorhynchus gorbuscha. The sequence continues at coordinate 12,065 of NW_025752468.1, read as the reverse complement.
TTTGATGTTTGGGCCAAGTCAAAAAAAAGACATTCAAAAGACGTCGACGTCGGTCCGTGCTTACTGGGGTGTATCCTACAATGTCGGCCTATAACTATATTTTATGAATGTCCATCCATGTGGAAGGCCTAGCGTTTGTAAAACAGCCAGTTGTATTGGCTTTATTTATAGTCCTGCTTCCTGTGACTAATCATGTTGTCTATTTCAGCGCTGAAAGACCCATCAGCTCCCCAACTCTATCAGGAGTTATCCTGCAATAGACTGACTGGGAAGGTGATGTTTCACAGTCAAAGTCCTACAATAAGAGCTAAGAAGCTAATATTTGTGTTAATTCTTGATAATAGTTTTCTGTTGGTGTCACCTGTTTTATGGGTGCACAATCCAACTCGTTTCATAAAGTCATATAAGAATACAATGATGTGGTCTAATACCGCCACAGTGGGATTTCAGTTTATTTTCAAAATAATTCGTTGTAATTCATTGTAAATAAATAATAATCCAACCATGTTCTGCGTTATTTTGTCCAAATATGACATGATTTCACTATTTTGTATCAGTTTATCGCTTTAAGAGGGATTTTTATTTTGAGTGTGAACCACACATGCCTCTATTGTGGCTAGCTTCACATAGGTCGGGACAGGCGGACATCAGGCCTATGTCCAGCTGGAGGACGGAGATGTTGGCCACATCAGATAGAAATGTATTATGTTGAACAAACATTCCTCTGATTCTAATGAACCATGTCAGTTATATTCAGACGATTTCTATCTGTAAATTTCCTAAATGTTTTTGTTCTGAACACCCCGAGGCGAAACCCACTGAGCTAACGAAACTGCAAAGCCTAACAAATGAACGTGTTGTGGACCCCGCGCCGTGTGCTTTTTTATAAATCACGTTCATCACTCACTCGGCTTTACACAAAACCTTTCCCAAACGTTATAATACCTTGATTGGTTTGTTATCTAACATGTCATGGCGTTATTCCAATATTAGACCGTTTAAAAGTGCTATTTACGTACCTGTAGTAACAAGAAAAAAGGACAGCAGTTCTGGCTTTCTCTTCACTCGAAAGAATAGTGTGCCTCTACCGGAACTTCCGGTCCCCCCCTCCACTACCACAGTGCAACAGCGACATCTATTGGACTGATGGACTAATTACTGCTAAAGCATGTAGAATGTAAGTGAGATTGATTAGCTTGACAAATAAACCTTGGTTTTAAAAAACTAAAGCGTTGTCTGTTTTAGTGTCTACGTTTTTCAACCCATTACATATGCATTGTAGATGATCTCTGTGGAAGGCCAAGAAGATCATCAAGAACCTCTGCCACCAGAGACACGGCCTGTTCACCCTGTTACCGTCTATCAGGCGGAGACAGTACAGGTGCATCAAAGCCGGTACCAAGAGAATGAAACCGCTACTATCTCCAGGCCATAAGACTGTTGAACAGTCATCCTTGATTTGATGTAGAGAATATTGGTTACGTGCAACTTGGCTTGTCCCAATGTGTGACATGTACTGAGTAGATAAATACAGATATGTATTATTTTGAATGCCTTGAATTAAACAAAAGCATTACATTTACTGTAAAGATAACCCCCCAAAACTATGATGATTCAATAGATCAATTACAGTTCTCTAGCAGGGCTCCCGAATGACACTGCGGTCTAAGGCACAGCATCTCAGTGCTAGAGGCATCACTACAGACACCCTGGTTCAAATCTAGGCTGTATCACAACCAGGCATGATTGGGAGTCCCATAGGGGGGTGCGCAATTGGCCCAACACTGTCAGGTTTGGCCAGTGTAGGTCATCATTGTAAATAAGAATTTGTTCTTAATTAACTGACCTGCCTAATTAAATTAAAGGTCTCACAGATGCTTATGCTGACAAAACATGTTAGAGAATAGGTCAGATTTAGCGTTGTGATGCTCATTTAATCTACCTGTCTTGTTCAGCTTCAGATATACACTAAATATTTCACTTAAAATATATATTTTTTGTAATTCATTATACAAGAGAACTAGTTTGACAAATTCATGTACAAACTGTATTTTTCATGGGAAGATCGATTAAGCCGGCTTCAATGGAGCTGCCCAAACATATTCATAAATGACTCAAATAACTCATCTAGTTTTAAAATACAATGTAATAAACACATGTACTTTTGTTTATTGATGTACAGATTATGTAGTAACAAATGATCCCCCCAAACGAATGGTAATAACTGATAATCACACCATCTCTATCTGATACATGTAGTGTCTGCCAGCTCTTTACCACAGAAAACTGCAGAGGGAAGCACTACCACTCAGTCAACCAGCCTCACAGAGGATATTCTACCCTAAGGGCAAATCCAAGGTCATATCAATATCTTTACAGTAGAAGCTAACAAAACACACCAAAACTGACAAGGTGAATACTGATCAGTAAAGTAAAGAGAGGCTAATGTTCTATAATGCTCCCTTTCCTCTGCACAGTTCAATCACAGTGAGAAAGAATAGCATTACAATAGATTGTGCTACAATTTATTGAGAATTAAGTGATAGAATGATTTTAATCTTAGCCAGTCAGAGAACAGATGGGGATTCTCACATTTATATGTTGGTGTCCTTTAAGTTGCTCCCGCTGAGAAAACTTTTCCTACAGTCAGAACAGGGGAGTAGGCTTTCTCCCAGTGCTGACTGTTGAATTACTGATCCCCTTGATATTTTGCAGCTCTTCACATATGAGAGCAGGGATACAGATTCTCCAAAGGGAGTTTCTTTAGCTTTGATAAAGTTAAAAAGAAAAAGAAGGTAGCCTCTTTGCAATAAGGAATTGAGACCAAAAGCCTCAAGAGACGTTTAAGAGAGTGTTTAATACTAAGCTGACAGTCAGCTGAGTGCAGTATCGAAAGCTTCACAACACATTTTATACTCTTCCTGTGGCGGGGCGCCACGCCCCCAGCTATACATTTGCCATTCTAATGAGTTTCTCTTTTCCCCTGTGGAATGTCCATGGTCGTCTCTTTGTTTAGCCAGATGTCAGAATCCCAACCCGTCCATCTTCTGTTCTGGGCCTGACCCTGCTCTCTGATCCGGAGTGCCATTTCTCTTCTTGATTGGGTCATTTCTAAATTAGCATACACAGTTTCATGTCCTAAACTTTAACTCTGTAATCATTCACTAGATTAACATTCTAAATTAAGCATACACACAGTTTCATGTCCTAAACTCCATTAATCCTCACAGTTCATTCAACTTAACTACAGTTTAAACATGTTACATTTGAATAGAATCCATCAGTTCTAAATGTTCCGCTGCCACGCTGTGTAACACTCTTATCCCCTGTCTGGCAACACTCTTATCCCTGTCTGGCAGCACTCTTATCCCTGTCTGGCAGCACTCTTATCCCTGTCTGGCAGCACTCTTATCCCCTGTCTGGCAACACTTTATCCTGTCTGGCAACACTCTTATCCCTGTCTGGCAACACTCTTATCCCCTGTCTGGCAACACTCTTATCCCTGTCTGGCAACACTCCTATCCCTGTCTGGCAGCACTCTTATCCCTGTCTGGCAGCACTCTTATCCCCTGTCTGGCAGCAATCTTATCCCTGTCTGGCAGCACTCCCCGTCTGGCAGCACTCTTATCCCCTGTCTGGCAGCACTCTTATCCCTGTCTGGCAGCACTCTTATCCCCTGTCTGGCAGCACTCTTATCCCCTGTCTGGCAGCACTCTTATCCCCTGTCTGGCAGCACTCTTATCCCCTGTCTGGCAGCACTCTTATCCCCTGTCTGGCAGCACTCTTATCCCCTGTCTGGCAGCACTCTTATCCCCTGTCTGGCAACACTCTTATCCCCTGTCTGGCAACACTCTTATCCCCTGTCTGGCAACACTCTTATCCCCTGTCTGGCAACACTCTTATCCCCTGTCTGGCAACACTCTTATCCCCTGTCTGTAACACTCTTATCCCCTATAACACTCTTATCCTGTCTGGCAACACTCTTATCCCCTGTCTGGCAACACTCTTATCCCCTGTCTGGCAACACTCTTATCCCCTGTCTGGCAACACTCTTATCCCTGTCTGGCAACACTCTTATCCTGTCTGGCAACACTCTTATCCCCCTACTGGCAACACTTTATCCCTGTCTGGCAACTCTTATCCCTGTCTGGCAACACTCTTATCCCCTCAGTCTGGCAACACCTATCCCCTGTCTGGTAACACCTCCCCTGTCTGGCAACACTCTTATCCCCTGTCCCTGGCAACACTATTAACAGTCACATCAAACCATGCAGTAGAATAACAGCAAAGTAACTGCTTTATCCCCTGGTTTTAAATGGACTCTTATCCCTGATTATGGCAACACTCTTATCCCCTGTCTGGCAACACTCTTACATCCCTGTCTGGCAACACTCGTTATCCTCAATGCCCTGCTAGCTATTGAAACCATGTACTAATAACAGTCACATCAAACCATTAGAGAATAACAGAAAGTACAGCAACCTTTGACCTGGTTTTAAATGGACATTTCTTTGTATATATCCATAAAGATTATGCGATTCTGACTGGCTGAACAAAAGTTAATTCTCAAGGGGCATATCGAATAATGTTCTCATGTTGCAAATGTTGAGAGCTTGTACAACACCCCGCTGATGCAGAATAATGTCTAGATGTCTTTTACAGTGAATTTGCTGGCTGGGCTGATGGGCCAGTGGATGAGCAGGGATCTGTCAGACAGAACAGGAAACAAGATTCCATTTTTGCATCATCTGTGCTAAACAGTGTTTTTAGAATGGTTTAGGAACACGTCTCAACCAATCACAAAGCTTGTTTTGACCATCTCGTTGTAGAATATTTTTGAACAATAGCTTGTATAGAAATCAAAGCTCTTTGGTGCTGCAGTATGCCTCATTCATTATCATGCACTGTTCTGGTATAAAAACAAATAATTGGATTGTCTCCAGTCGTGTAAAATGATGTAGAATTGCATGAAATTAGTTTCTAAAAGGCATTTTTTTAATGGAAATAAGATGAGATTCATGCAGTGCTTATATTATAATAGATATATTTTCACCCCTACCTTTGTACACGGTGTTCTGGGAATCCACAACCTTTGACATGTGACGCTTACAAAAGAAGAACTGTTTGTAAAACTGCGTATCTAAGGCTCTGGGTCTGTTCTAGGAGTGAGGGTAAACAATAGGCATGTTCTCTGCTGTCCACTTTATGTTTTAATTATAATTTTGGGAATAGGGGAGAGTCACTTGTTTTTCCCCAAGTGTTCAGAGAGGGTCTGGGAAAAATATATTTTAGTGAAGGGAGGGGCAAACATTTTTATTTCAGATATTCAATTTGCTCCAGGATTCCCTCATTATAAATAACATACAGTCCCTTAGTAGTAAAAACAATAATCCACCCAAATGAATGGAGAAAACGGATCACATCATCTCTGTCTGATACATGTTGTGTCTACTATCTCAGTCCCACAGACGACTTCAGGCGGAAGCAGTATATTCAACGCTAAGGGCAAACCCAAGGTCCTCTCAATATTTTTTGCAGTAGAATCTAACAAAACACCAAGACGGACAAAGTGCACACTGATCAGTAAAGTAAAGAGGATAACATTCTATAACGCTCCATTTCCTCTGCACAGTTCAATCACAGTGAGAAACAATAGGACAACAATAGAGTGTTCTACGCTTTCTTCATTTGATCCAATTCACTGTTACCAATTATTTTATGAGATGAGAATTAAGTGATGGAGTGACTTTAATCTTAGCTGGTCTGAGAGAACTGATAAAGCTTCTCTCATTTTGTTACCAAAAAGGGAGGTTACTTTAAACAGGGGTCCATTGTCAATCCAGCAAAAAATGTTTTTAATCTGCAAAAGGCTTCACTTGTTTGTATCCGTTGGTGTGCTTAAGTGGCTTCGTTGAGAGAATCTCCACCCACAGTATGAGCAGGAGTAAGGTTTCTCTCCTGTGTGTATACGTTGGTGTGTTTTTAAGCTGCTCTGTTGAGAGAATCTCAACCCACAGTCAGAGCAGGAGTACGACTTCTCTCCTGTGTGTATTTTTAGGTGTATTTTTAGCTTTGAAAGAATTGGGAAAATCTTCTTACAATGTGGGCATTGGTGGGACCTCTTAGGTCTGTGATCTTCCTGCTGTTGCTCTCTGGATGTAGAGAATGTCTCAATGTGACCTGTGTGAACAGCATCAGAAATAAAAGTCAGTGTGATAAACAGTGATTATACAAAATATTATGAACACCTGCTCCTTCCATGACATAGACTGACCAGGTGAAAGCTATGATCCCTTATTGATGTCACTTTTTAAATCACTGTAGATGAAGGAGTGTAGACAGGTTAAAGAAGGATTTTTAAATATTGAGATAAATTAGACATGGATTGTGTGCCATTCAGAGGGTGAATCAGCAAGACAAAAGATTGAAGTGTCTTTGAACGGGGTGTGGTAATAGGTGTCAGGCCCACCGGTTTGTGTCAAGAACTGCAATGCTGCTGGGTTTTTCACACGGAACAGTTTCCTTATGTATAAAGAATGGTCCACCACCCAAAGGACATCCAGCCAACTTGACACAACTGTGGGAAACAAAAAGGCCAGCTTTTTCAAGCAGAAATTTGCATCCTGTAGCTCTAACTCCAAAAGTTTTGGGACACTGTAAAGTCCATGGAGAACAAGAGCACCTCCTCCCAGCTGCCCACTGCACTGAAGCTAGGTGGCACAGTCACCACCGATAAATCCATGATAATCAAGCATTTCTCAATGGCTGGCCATGCCTTCCTCCTGGCTCCTCCAACCTCGGCCAACAGCTCCGCCCCCCCCTCAGCTACTCGCCCAAGCCATCCCAGCTTCTCCTTTACCCAAATCCAGACAGCAGATGTTCTGAAAGAGCTGCAAACCTGGACCCGTATAAATCAGCTGGGCTTGACAATCTGGACCCTCTATTTCTGAATCTATCCACTGCCATTGTCACAACACCTATAACCAGCCAGTTCAACCTCTCTTTCATATCGTCTGAGATCCCCAAGGACTGGAAAGCTGCTGTGGTCATCCCCCCTCTTCAAAGGGGAGACACCCTGGACCCAAACTGTTGCAGACCTATATCCATCCTGCCCTGCCTATCTAAGGTCTTCAAAAGCCAAGTCAACAAACAGATCACTGACCATCGCGAATCCCACCGTACCTTCTCCGCTGTGCAATCTGGTTTCTGAGCCGGTCACGGGTGCACCTCAGCCACACTAAAGGTACTAAACGATATAATAACCGCCATCGATAAAAGACAGTACTGTGCAGCCGTCTTCATCGACCTGGCCAAGTCTTTCGGCTCTGTCAATCACTGCATTCTTATCGGCAGACTCAATAGCCTCGGTTTTTCTAATGACTGCCTTGCCTGGTTCTCCAATTACTTTGCAGACAGAGTTCAGTGTGTCAAATCGGAGGACATGTTGTCCGGTCCACTGGCAGTCTCTATGGGGTGCCACAGGGTTCAATTCTCGGGCCGACTCTTTTCTCTGTATATATCAATGATGTTGCTCTTGCTGCGGGCGATTCCCTGATCCACCTCTACGCAGACGACACCATTCTGTATACTTCTGGCCCTTCCTTGGACACTGTGCTATCTAACCTCCAAACGAGCTTCAATGCCATACAACACTCCTTCCGTGGCCTCCAACTGCTCTTCAACGCTAGTAAAACCAAATGCATGCTTTTCAACTGTTCGCTGCCTGCACCCGCACGCCCGACTAGCATTACCACCCTGGATGGTTCCGACCTAGAATACGTGGACATCTATAAGTACCTAGGTGTCTGGCTAGACTGTAAACTCTCCTTCCAGACTCACATCAAACATTTCCAATCCAAAATCAAATCTAGAATCGGTTTTCTATTTCGCAACAAAGCCTGCTTCACTTACGCCGCCAATCTTACCCTAGTAAAAATGACTATCCTACCGATCCTCAACTTCGGCGATGTCATCTACAAAATGGCTTCCAATACTCTACTCAGCAAACTGGATGCAGTTTATCACAGTGCCATCCGCTTTGTTACTAAAGCACCTTATACCACCCACCACTGCGACCTGTATGCTCTCGTCGGCTGGCCCCCGCTACATAGTCGTCGCCAGACCCATTGGCTCCAGGTCATCTACAAGCCCATGCTAGGTAAAGCTCCACCTTATCTCAGTTCACTGGTCACGATGGCAACACCCACCCGTAGCACGCGCTCCAGCAGGTGTATCTCACTGATCATCCCTAAAGCCAACACCTCATTTGGCCGCCTTTCCTTCCAGTTCTCTGCTGCCTGTGAATGGAACGAATTGCAAAAAATCGTTGAAGTTGGAGACTTCTCTCCCTCACCAACTTTAAACATCTGCTATCTGAGCAGCTAACCGATCGCTGCAGCTGTACATAGTATATCGGTAAATAGCCCACCCAATTTACCTACCTCAACCCCATACTGTTTTTTAAAATGCACATGACCATCTGATCATTTATCACTCCAGTGTTAATCTGCTAAATTGTAATTATTCGCCTACCTCCTCATGCCTTTTGCACACAATGTATATAGACTCTTTAAAAAATAAAAAATAAATGTCTACTGTGTTATTGACTTGTTTATTGTTTACTCCATGTGTAACTCTGTTGCTGTCTGTTCACACTGCTATGCTTTATCTTGGCCAGGTCGCAGTTGTAAATGAGAACTTATTCTCAACTAGCCTACCTGGTTAAATAAAAAAATAAAACACTTTCAAAACATTGTACAGTCCATTAGAGCTGTCCCTGACACCAAGAGTAATCTGTTCTTCCCACCAATCGATTGGCTTACATTTTTAAAAGTACTTTTGATACGATTGTGCTCAAGACTTAAAAAACAGAATGACTAGCACCTGTTGTCTCTCTCTCTCTCTCCCCTGCTGCAGCGACCACCACAGAACATCAACAGTGTTCATCACACTGTCCATTGTACTGAAGCTGCAACATAATTACAGCCATTTCTGACTGAAAAGTTGTGTTGCTGAAATCCCTCATTTGTTTGGGAAAAACATTCGCTATTCCCTCGCCTTTCTTTGTGAGACATGTATACATTGCATGCACGTGACCAATAGGGCAGGACCTATAGCATATCATAATCACATCAATAAATTTGGTTATAACAAACTCAAAACACTGTAACAGCCAAATGCTTGCAGAGGATGTGACAAACTCGAAACAGGAGAATGGGTTACTGGTTGCTCAGGAGGTAAAGGGGAAGTCAGATGTGGAATAAATGTGACTAGTTGTGGAAAATACTGAAGATCAAGAAAAGAAGGTAAGAGCAAACACTGAGTGCATATTGTGTGTTCCAAACAGGTAGATTACAAAAATCTTCTGACTGTTTGGAACAATGTAAACAGCACTAATTATAAATGTACCAGAGCATCTGTTTTACAGCAAAGACTAAAAACTGACGCATTCATTCGTGAATGCAATTTTCAAAAACAGAACGGTTTATTTATTGTTTACGCTAATTATTCAAGGCTCACTTAAATGTTACTTTAAAAACTAAAAAATGCTTGATTGCATTTTAAATCATGAATGACTAGTATGCTGTGTGATGGCATGGACTTAATGACTGATTGATACAGTAGCCTACATAAGTATTGTAAGTCATCTGGATAAGAGCGTCTGCTAAATGACTTAAATGTAAATGTATTGAAATGTAGTCCTCGGTAAGTTAAGGTGTTAGACTAAACCAAATGGCGCTCTTAGGCCTCAAGCTGGATGGTGGTTATACAAGGCTGCATATACTAAGCTAAGAATGATAATGGTATTACCTATTATCATAATGATGGTCATAATAATAATTATAACAAGATGGAGATCCAGGAAAAGGAGGGGTTTTAATATTAATATTGACCATTTGGAAACAGTGGTATAGAACATTAAATTAATGATCAATAATACCAGAGAGACTGGTTTAATGAAAACGAAGTAATTCCTACAGCTTAGCAAAGATTAAAAATAGAAGAATTTGTTACATTGTTTATCCGACATGTTGCATGTGGCTTGGTGCTCACGGAATCAGTAGGCTATTAAACAAACAGGCAACACGAGCAGGTTCTGTCTTATTTCTACAGATATATATGGAAGATTTATAAAGCCAGGCACAATTAACAGTTCTGATTATTATATAGCAATTTAAGTTTAAGTCACTTCTATTAGACAATAAGGCAAGGACTGTCTTCTCATCTCCTCATCCTGCTGCCTCCGCGGCTAGGAAAAGGTGCCAACTCAACAGCACACTGATGTGTTTTCAGAACTGTGAACTAACTCAGTATTAGCAAGTGTTCTTATTGTTTTGCACACTCTGTACATGCCAAATAAGACATTTTAACATCAGCAGATGTCACAAAGTGCTTTACAGGAACCCAGACTAAAACCCCAAACAGCAAGCAATGCAGATGTAGAAGCACAGTGGCTAGGAACAATTCCCTAGAGGCAGGAAGCTAGGAAAAAACCTAGAGAGGAGCTAGACTCAGAGGGGTGGCCAGTACCCTTCCAAACATTAGTAGTGAATTAGTAGTAATTGTGCTTGATTGTAAACAAACACACGTGACTGACTCAAACCCTAGTACCCGTAAGCTTCATAATGAAAAATCTTAATTATGAAAGATATCTAACGGGCGAAATTATGAACGCGATGTGATTTATCTATTACCTAGTGCACAAGTTGACTAGAGGTATTTATATGCTGCACAACAGTAACTGACTCACAAGGCTCCGGTCTCTTCTCTTTGTGTGCTTGTAAACAATTTGTAAGTCGCTCTGGATAAGAGCGTCTGCTAAATGACTTAAATGTAATGTAAATGTAAACAAACACCACGTGACTGGGGGACTACCCGACTACCGTAAACCACTTAATAATGTGACAGATTAAATTAATAAAGCAATGTTCTGTATCTCATAACGTATTGCAAATTGACATTAGTCATTTAGCAGAACAGTAGTGAGTGCATACATTTCAATATTTTTTCGCACTGGTCCCCCATGGGAATCGAACCCACAACTGGGCTACACGTGACCAACATCTACCTTCTCATTGAAGCATTTCATCACGAAACAGTTATCCTGCAACTTTTTATGCACAGTGGAAAGTTGGAATGAATTACACAAACTTAGTTAGACAGAACCTGCTCTTACCATGACTAACAGATTTCCCAATCTTCTCCTCCTCTTCTTCATCTTTAATTTTGGCATTCAGCTCCAGTGTTTGACTGCAGTCTTCCAGGTTCACTGATGCCATCTCTGGATCCTGCAGTGCAAACTGGGCTCCACTGTCACAATCAGGACCCATTGACTGTAGGTTTGGACTTGGTGTGGAAGGAGAGAGGCAGGCTGAGTTTATCCTCACTCTCGATGTTGTCGGCTTGTCAGAGAAATTCTATAAGAGAGACTGCAGATTCTTTCAAACAACACTTTATTATAAGATTAGCTAAAATGGAGCAGTCAACTATGCACTTCAACAGTTGTGCAGTTAAGGCCCAACGAACAGCGACGGGTCTCCGCTTTTATAGAGAAGTACATCCTTTTAGTAGACGTGGCAGATAGTGAGTGAAAGGCAATTAGTTGTCTGTGCAGATTTAAGATAACACGAGGTTGATAGCCCAATGTCTCCACCGTCTAACTGTATTCCCAACAGCAAACACTATAATGTGCTCCTTTCTGCAAGTTTCCTTACATGTGACTTCCTGTAGATAGTAAACCCACAGGATGTCAGATGCTGTGGACGTACCTAACGGATCATAGCTATACGCCCAGTCTTGTGACAAAGTCATACAAAGACAAGTTTGTATAAGATTAGAAAAAACACTAGCATATAACAAGATACTATTCTTTAAGCAGTAAAACACGGGATATCATGACTAATTATGCAATGTTCCACTACAGGCCGCCTCAGACTTAATCTGAGTCGGCAAGTAGTAATAAAGAGAAACGGACACAAAAGTTAGTTAGTTGCCATTTAAGTGTGTCCCCATTACCATTAAAACATAACCAAAATCCATTTATTTAACTTACTTGCTGTGCTGTT
>NW_025752467.1:2500-12580 GCF_021184085.1 Oncorhynchus gorbuscha | reverse complement strand
TGACTGAGGATGTGTTCAACCCTCAGTTCCGCTTCTATTCCGTTGTTTTTGTTGCCGTTAAACGTGTGTTTTGTTGCCTAATAGAGTTTACCCAGGATCGGATCCACTCTTTGCGTCCCTGGACTACACCTCTCCGTTCTTCGTGGCCTTTCTCCGCGGGAGATCTATTGGCGGATTTGGATTGTCTGACTGACCGACTGACTACCACCTTTTGTATACGGTATTTCATTTGTTTGGATGTGATGTATACTGTGATTTGTGTAGTTAGTGGTAGTTGAGGACTTAATTAAGAGTTGATCCGCTTTAAGGTTCTGTGGTAAAGTAATTGTTATATTGATTGTATGTTTAATACTGGGTTTACGCTACACGGAACGAACGGACAAACATCGGCGTGACAAAAGTCACTTGAGTTCACTGAACTCCTTTACCGGGCAGGACTCTTTTAGGCCCGAGGTACAGGACATTTCTGGAGGAACCAGAACTCATTGTGATATTATTATGTATGTGTAATCATTGTTGTTGCTAATACAACCCACGCAACAGAATATAATTGTTTTTGATTCTTTTCAATGTTTTAAGGGTTTTATGAAAAGTTTATTTCCATCCTGACTTTTACATACGTCCTTTGTATTGGTGTAGACTTGACGGATTCAGATGGACTCATTCCCACCCAAACTAAAAGGAGAAACTAATGTTTTCTCTGGTAGGCACAACCTACCTGGCACCCCTATAAATAATAACCTCAAGTCAAAACCATAATAAAAAATGGCACCCCAGATGGGACAGCTCCAACATTGAGAACTAACCAAAGCAAATATTTTTGTGGAATTAAAACAATGGATTCACCCCAAGATAATGTGCTCATCCATGTCATACCTGTCAATGGGAATACACAGGGCCATTCTGACCATCAAACTGATAATACAAATCATAATGTGAATGGAGATAATGGAGTTGCTTTGGGCCAGAGCCCTGGGAATCTGAATGCTTTCGGCCTGAGCCACAGGCCACAGGAGGTCTAACCAGTTACTCACTTATTGACATAGATCTGTGTGGAAGTACTGAGCTAGCCCTCCCTCTGACACCCAACCTTCCTCCATTGTCTGGTTTATCTCCAGAGGTTGTAAGTCTTACAACTTGGGTGTGACATCCTTGATATTCGTCAGGACTCAACAACATCTCCAAACTCTTATCCACCATAATTTCAAATGTCTGAGGGAAGAGCAACAACAGAGTATTATGGAAATTCAGAAACTCACTGAGCACTCTTAACCCTCACGCTGACAGAGCTCAGTGAGAGTGGAAGACGGAAATTACTGGTGCCTGGACAGGCAGTTTGACTACCAATCGAAACCAACTCACTGCCACTCTCCAATGGCGCCTGCAGCATCACCACACTGAGGTCCTCGGACGCACTTCTGTTTTTCTCCCATGGTTAACACTGTAGGCCACTTGCAGAGAGAGACTCTCTAATTGTGTTAAAATGTTGGATGACGTGTCTGTGGACATGGCCTCCATTAGGCACAACTCCTTACACAGAGTTTCTCTGGTGTCCACTTCTGTTCAGACCACTGAGGGCCAAGCTGGCACCTCTGAACAGCCAAGACAAGGCAATGCTACAGTCATCACTGTTGATGGACTGGTCCGCTTGGGACAGCAGTTTGAGAAGGACAGAGAATGCCAACAGCAATATGACCAGAGAAAGAAACAGACACCCAAACAGTTGCCCAAGACAGACCATCAACAACAGCCAGAGTCTCCAGCCAAGACCTCTCTCATGTTCTGTTGGAGATGTAGCCAAAAGGGACATTCTTCAGCTACATGTCCAAGACCGTATCAAGTAAACCCTTCCAGAAACCACAAATCACAACAGGCCAACACACCTAACTCTCTTCGCAGCAATGACCATCCTTCTCTGGGTGCTTTAACCAGAGCTGAAACCCCAAGAGTCACTGCCTACGCCCCCATCGACATCCCCATCCTTTCAGTGTAGAATCCGCACCAATCAGAAGCTAAAAAGTTACATGATTGGGTTCAAATGTGGCACTCTTCTCTGCCGTTGCTTCGGCAACCACTAACCCTTGATAATCCTTCTGATCATCTCCTTTTACAGGCTGTGAGAAGAGCTCAGCTGAACAGCCAGAGGAGTTGGCTGTTGGAACAGCTGCAGAATAATGCTGATGTATGTACTTCAAAGCTAGGACGCACCGGGCTCCTGAAGCACAAAATATTCCTTACACAGGAAATGCCGATCAGCAAAAGCCATATCGTTTGTCCCAGCGAAGCTAATCATCCAAAAGGGACTCTGCGTGATATGTTAGCACAAGATATAATAGAACGCTCCTCCTCCCCTCCCTGGGCTGCTCTGTTGTCCCTCATCCCAAAAAAAAGACTGGTGGTCTTAGATTTTGTGTGGACTATAGGAAGACCAACAATGTTTCTCAGACTGATGCATATCCTCTTCCTACCATCCATGAGATCCTGGAGTCATTGTCTGGCGCTGTTGTGTTCACTACCCCTTGGCCTCAATAGTGGTTATTGGCAGGTTGAGATGGACCAGGAAAGCAAGGACAAGACTGCTTTTTGTCTGTGCTGAGGGCTTGTTTTCCTTTAAGGTGATGCCCTTTGGATTAAAGAATGCCCCTGCCACTTTCCAAAGACTCATGGAGATTGCGTTAGGTGAGCTCAAAGGGAAGATCTGTTTCGTCTACCTGGACGATATAATTATCTACTCTCAGAACAGAGAAAGACACTTTCAAGATCTTCAAGCAGTGTTGAACAAGCTACGAGAAGCTGGTCTGACCTTGAATATGAAGAAGAGCAACTTCTGCCAAACCTCCCTGAAGTTCCTTGGCCATATTGTGTCTTTCACGGCATTCATGTGGATTCTGAAAAGACAAAGGCTGTACAAGACTTCCTGTGCCAACCACACTCAAGGCCCTTCAACGGTTCCTTGGTATGGCTGGATGGTACCATCGGTTTTTGTCGAACTTCTCCAGAAGGCAGAACCCCTCAACGCGTTGAAGAAGCGAAAAGGAGCGAAATTCCAATGGACGGCAGAGTGCCAGACCTCCTTTGAAACCCTGAAACGACATCTCGTCACACCTCCCATTTAGGTCATCCCAACTTTGATTGCCCTTTTGTTGTTTACACTGATGCAAGTGATGTTGGACTTGGTGCTGTCCTAGTCCAACAGACTGGACTTGGCACTGAAGAAGTGCTAGCGTTCGCCAGTCGGACATTGAATGGAGCAGAGCGGAACTACTCCACAACCCGAGCAAGAGTGCCTTGCAGTTGTCTGGGCTTTGGAAAAGTGGAGGTACTACTTGGAGGGTAGACACTTCACTGTGGTCACCGACCATTCCTCCCTTGTGTGGGTGTTCAAGACCAACAAACCAAGCACCAGACTCATAAGATGGGCTCTACGGTTGCAGAGTTCACATTTGCAGTGGAATACAGGAAAGGAAAATACAACACTGTTCCAGATGCCTTGTCCAGAGCTCCTACTTGTGATAACGGTGGCCCTGATCTTACATGTGCTACTGTCCTGTCAAGCAGTCGAGACTCGCCCAAAACAGACTTTCCCATCTCTGATGAGGCAATATGGAAACTCAACAGGATGATCCAGAAGTACAGGCTTTGTACCAGACTATCCTGGAAGATGGAGAAAGATGGTCAATCCTACCACAAAGCTGACCATCATTGAAGATAAAGTCTACCGAGTCGTACAACTACCTCACAGAACACTCTACCAAATGTACATACGGACACTCTACGCCTACAACTGCTTCAACATTTCCATGAAGACCCATTAGCTGGTCATTTGGGCAGGTTCAAAACCTACAAGCGGTTGCAAGCGTTACTCTACTGGCCACATCTGAGCATGGATGTGAAGTCACACATCCGAAACTGTCAGGTTTGTCAAATGTACAAACCAGAAGGTAGAAAGCCTGCTGGCATGTTGCAGCAAACAGTGGTTACCCGACCTTGGGAAATGTTAGGAGTGGATTTGATGGGTCCATTTCCTAGAAGCTCCAATCAGAATGTGTACATACTTGTTTTTGTTGATTACTATTCAAAGTGGGTGGAACTCTTTTCCCTGCGTCAGGCCACAGCAAGGACCGTCTCTAACATCCTTACGAAAGAGATCCTGACTCGCTGGGGAGTGCCTGATTACATCCTGTCTGATCGAGGTTCCCAATTTGTCTCTGATCTCTTTGAGAGACCCCAAAGATGGAACCTGAGGCAGAAGTTGACCACAGCCTATCACCCACAGACCAATCTCACTGAGAGAGTAAATCAGAACCTTGAAGACAATGATTGCTTCCTATGTAGGGACCCAGCACAAACACTGGGACAAGCACCTTCATGAGTTTCGATTTGCCCTGAATTCTGCTGTGCAGAGTCCACTGGAGTCACACCTGCAGAGCTGAACCTAAGTCGTCCTCTCCGAGGACCCTTGGATATGGTGCTACAGCCCCAGCAGCTTACTCCAGACGCTGCTTGCTATGACCAGGTAGGCCATCTCCATGACTTGAGAGCTCTTGTCTCAAAGAAACATGATCCAGGCTTGACTCAAGCAGAAAGAGAAATTATGATAAGAACAGACGAGACATGCAGTTCCAGCTTAGAAGTGATCGGGTGTGGCTTCGCTCTCATCCTTACTCGAAAGCTGAACAATTCTTCTCGGCCAAGCTCGCTCCTAAATGGCAAGGACCATATAGGATTGTGGAGCAGATGGGCCCTTTGAACTACCGAGTGGTGAAAGAGGACACAGGTGAAGATATGCGCATCGTCCATGTCTCACGCCTTAAGGCCTGTTACCCCTCGGCTAAGGAAATGGAGGCGATTGAGCGCCGCAAGGTCCTGGATATCTTTGAACAGGAAAGTGAGGAGACTTTTCTCGGATTCCCAGACCCAGAAGTCTCGCACCTTAAGGCCTGTGACTCCTCAGCTGAGGAGCGTGAGCTGCAAAAAGTAATGAATCTTTTTGTAGAGGAAAGTGATGAGGAGACCTTTCTCGGTTTCCCCGACCAAGATGTGCCTTCCAGGGCAATGGTCGGCTTTTTCCAGGGGAGGGGGTGTGTGACGGCCCTGAATTTTTCTGAACCGTCTCAGTGCAGCTCCTTCCAATAGGGCGCTTTCCCTTTAATTCCCAATTAAATAGCCAGTATCAGCTGCGCGAAAGGGGGGGTTGTGATGGAGACGTGACTGAGGATGTGTTCAACCCTCAGTTCCCCGAAGCTTCTCTATTCCGTTGTTTTGTTGCCGTTAAACGTGTGTTTTGTTGCCTAATAGAGTTTACCCAGGATCGGATCCACTTTTTGCGTCCCTGGACTACACCTCTCTGTTCTTCGTGGCCTTTCTCCGCGGGAGATCTATTGGCGGATTGGATTGTCTGACTGACCGACTGACTACCACCTTTTTGTATACGGTATTTCATTTGTTTGGATGTGATGTATACTGTGATTTGTGTAGTTAGTGGTAGTTGAGGACTTAATTAAGAGTTGATCCGCTTTAAGGTTCTGTGGTAAAGTAATTGTTATATTGATTGTATGTTTAATACTGGGTTTACGCTACACGAAACTTAACGGACAAACATCGCGTGACAAAAGTCACTTGAGTTCACTGAACTCCTTTACCGGGCAGGACTCTTTTTAGGCCCGAGGTACAGGACATTTCTGGAGGAAACAGAACTCATTGTGATATTATTATATATGTGTGTAATCATTGTTGTTGCTAATACAACCCACGCAACAGAATATAATTGTTTTTGAAGTTCTTTTCAATGTTTTAAGGGTTTATGAAAAGTTTATTTCCATCCTGACTTTTACATACGTCCTTTGTATTGGTGTAGACTTGACGGACCAGATGGGACTCATTCCCACCCAAACTAAAAGGAGAAACTAATGTTTTCTCTGGTAGGCACAACCTACCTGGCACCCCTATAAATAATAACCTCAAGTCAAAACCGTTACAACAGAGCATCCTGTCGGACTGTATCACAGCCTGGTACGGCAACTGCACTGCCCACAACCGCAAGGCTCTCCAGAAGGTGGTGAGGTCTACACAACGCATCACCGGCTGAAAACTACCTGCCCTCCAGGACACCTACACCACCCGATGTCACAGGAAGGCCAAAAAGATCATCAAGGACAACAACCACCCGAGCCACTGCCTGTTCACCCCGCTATCATCCAGAAGGCGAGGTCAGTACAGGTGCATCAAAGCTGGAACCGAGAGACTGAAAAACATCAGACTTCTAATAAGCAATCACGAACTCAGAGAGGCTGCTGCCTGCATTGAGACCCAATCACTGGACACTTTAATAAATGGATCACTAGTCACTTTAAACAATGCCACTTTAAACAATGCCACTTTAAATAATGTTTACATATCTTACATTACTCATATCACATGTATATACTGTATTTTATACCATCTACTGCATCTTGCCTATGCCGCTCAGTCATCTCTCATCCATATACATATACAAACACAGATAGAGTCTGGAAACACAGATGGCGTCTGGAAACACAGAGTCTGGAAACACAGATAAGAGTCTGGAAACACAGAGTCTGGAAACACAGATAGAGTCTGGAAACACAGATAGAGTCTGGAAACACAGATAGAGTCTGGAAACACAGAGCCTGGAAACACAGATAGAGTCTGGAAACATAGAGTCTGGAAACACAGATAGAGTCTGGAAACACAGATAGAGTCTGGAAACACAGATAGAGTCTGGAAACACAGACAGAGTCTGGAAATACAGAGCCTGGAAACACAGAGTCTGGAAACACAGAGTCTGGAAACACAGATAGAGTCTGGAAACACAGAGTCTGGAAACACAGATGGCGTCTGGAAACACAGAGTCTGGAAACACAGATAGAGTCTGGAAACACAGAGTCTGGAAACACAGAGCCTGGAAACACAGAGTCTGGAAACACAGAGTCTGGAAACACAGATAGAGTCTGGAAACACAGAGTCTGGAAACACAGATAGAGTCTGGAAACACAGATAGAGTCTGGAAACACAGAGTCTGGAAACACAGAGTCTGGAAACACAGAGTCTGGAAACACAGATAGAGTCTGGAAACACAAAACAGAGTCTGGAAACACAGATAGAGTCTGGAAACACAAAACAGAGTCTGGAAACACAGAGTCTGGAAACACAGAGTCTGGAAACAGAGTCTGGAAACACAAAACAGAGTCTGGAAACACAGAGTCTGGAAACACAGAGTCTGGAAACACAGAGTCTGGAAACAGAGTCTGGAAACACAAAACAGAGTCTGGAAACACAGATAGAGTCTGGAAACACAGATAGAGTCTGGAAACACAGAGTCTGGAAACACAGAGTCTGGAAACACAGAGTCTGGAAACAGAGTCTGGAAACACAAAACAGAGTCTGGAAACACAGATAGAGTCTGGAAACACAGATAGAGTCTGGAAACACAGAGTCTGGAAACACATATATAGTCTGACATTCCATTGAAATCCATAGTAGTGTTATCGGGAGAGATTTCAGTCAGAAATCACATTACACAGATTTGTTCAGGGTTTTTTTTCAAATTAATGGTAAATGTGAAATAATATGTTCCTGCTCAAATCACCGTTTATCTTGATTAGATATTTAATGAGGTAAAGCTGTGATGAGGTAAAGTTCACAAACACATATATTTACAAAGACAAACACACACACACACAGGGAAAAAAGACTTAAACACCAACGAACAAGAGACCTGTGTAGCCTAGCAACAGCACACAGCCTGGCTTCATGGCCAAGAAAGAGGGCTGATCACTGGGGGAGAGTTTAGTCAAGTCTACATGAGGAGAGAGGGGGCTGGTCGCTGAGGGAATGTTTGGCCAAGCCTACATTTAAATTGAGGAGAGAGAGGGCTGATCTCTGGGGTTAAGTTTGGCCAAGCACACATTTAAATTGAGGAGAGAGAGGGCTGGTCTCTGGGGTTAAGTTTGGCCAAGCCTACATGTAAATTGAGGAGAGAGAGGGCTGATCTCTTGGGGAACGTTTGGCCAAGCCTACATGTAAATTGAGGAGAGAGAGGGCTGATCTCTTGGGGAACGTTTGGCCAAGCCTACATGTAAATTGAGGAGAGAGGGCTGATCTCTTGGGGAAAGTTTGGCCAAGCATACATGTAAATTGAGGAGAGAGGGCTGATCTCTTGGGGAACGTTTGGCCAAGCCTACATGTAAATTGAGGAGAGAGGGCTGATCTCTTGGGGAAAGTTTGGCCAAGCCTACATGTAAATTGAGGAGAGAGGGCTGATCTCTTGGGGAAAGTTTGGCCAAGCCTACATGTAAATTGAGGAGAGAGAGGGCTGGTCTCTGGGGTTAAGTTTGGCCAAGCCTACATGTAAATTGAGGAGAGAGAGGGCTGGTCTCTGGGGTTAAGTTTGGCCAAGCCTACATGTAAATTGAGGAGAGAGGGCTGATCTCTTGGGGAAAGTTTGGCCAAGCATACATGTAAATTGAGGAGAGAGGGCTGATCTCTTGGGGAACGTTTGGCCAAGCCTACATGTAAATTGAGGAGAGAGGGCTGATCTCTTGGGGAAAGTTTGGCCAAGCCTACATGTAAATTGAGGAGAGAGGGCTGATCTCTTGGGGAAAGTTTGGCCAAGCCTACATGTAAATTGAGGAGAGAGAGGGCTGGTCTCTGGGGTTAAGTTTGGCCAAGCCTACATGTAAATTGAGGCGAGAGAGGGCTGGTCTCTGGGGTTAAGTTTGGCCAAGCCTACATGTAAATTGAGGAGAGAGAGGGCTGGTCTCTGGGGTTAAGTTTGGCCAAGCCTACATTTAAATTGAGGAGAGAGAGGGCTGGTCTCTGGGGTTAAGTTTGGCCTA
The DNA here is from genome assembly GCF_021184085.1 of Oncorhynchus gorbuscha. NCBI lineage: Eukaryota > Metazoa > Chordata > Actinopteri > Salmoniformes > Salmonidae > Oncorhynchus > Oncorhynchus gorbuscha. Next base: position 3,722 of record NW_025752467.1, on the reverse strand, counting down.
GCCTACATGTAAATTGAGGAGAGAGAGGGCTGGTCTCTGGGGTTAAGTTTGGCCAAGCCTACATGTAAATTGAGGAGAGAGAGGGCTGGTCTCTGGGGTTAAGTTTGGCCAAGCCTACATGTAAATTGAGGAGAGAGGGCTGATCTCTTGGGGAAAGTTTGGCCAAGCCTACATGTAAATTGAGGAGAGAGGGCTGATCTCTTGGGGAAAGTTTGGCCAAGCCTACATGTAAATTGAGGAGAGAGAGGGCTGGTCTCTGGGGTTAAGTTTGGCCAAGCCTACATGTAAATTGAGGAGAGAGGGCTGATCTCTTGGGGAAAGTTTGGCCAAGCCTACATGTAAATTGAGGAGAGAGGGCTGATCTCTTGGGGAAAGTTTGGCCAAGCCTACATGTAAATTGAGGAGAGAGGGCTGATCTCTTGGGGAACGTTTGGCCAAGCCTACATGTAAATTGAGGAGAGAGGGCTGATCTCTTGGGGAAAGTTTGGCCAAGCCTACATGTAAATTGAGGAGAGAGAGGGCTGATCTCTTGGGGAACGTTTGGCCAAGCCTACATGTAAATTGAGGAGAGAGAGGGCTGATCTCTTGGGGAACGTTTGTTCATAAAGTCTACCCCCTGCCAGGATGATACACACACAATTCGTCACGTGAAACATCAGAAACTCACAAAACCACAGAGACACACAAATACACGCACACACACACACACACACACACACACACACACACACACACACACACACACACACACACACACACACACACACACACACACACACACACACACACACACACACACACACTAATTTAACATTCATAGACCCCCTTCCAAAAACTCCCTCTTCCAAACTCTCTCCATAAATTTGCAACAGCCCATCGATCATGCTGCTAAACAGAACTATTTGGCTGGCTTTTGTCTCAGCACCTGCTCTAGTCTGGCAGGGTCCAGTGGGGACGAGGAAGGGGAGAGGATAAATTTTCAATTGTCTATTTATTTCACTGTTTTTAGGCACCGTGATGCTGTACGGTGGCAACCAGACAGCTCCAGCGAGCTAAGACACGCCAGACCAGCCAGCCAGCCAGCCAGCCAGCCAGCCAGCCAGCCAGCCAGCCAGCCCTCCGAACTCAATAAAAACACATTCACTTAATTGCCCACTAATAAAGGGGAAATCAAATCCGACTGATTTGATGGCAGAGATGAAGGTATAAATCCATTCTAAAC
>NW_025752466.1:0-12580 GCF_021184085.1 Oncorhynchus gorbuscha | reverse complement strand
AACGCATGGCTAACCAACGCATGGCAACCAACGCATGGCTAACCAACGATGGCAAACCAACGCATGGCATGGTAAACCGCATGGCAAACCAACGCATGGCAAACTAACGATGGTAAACTAACGCATGGCTTACCAAAGCATGGCTAACTAACGCATGGCAAAGATCTTGTAGAGAAAAACAACAGTTGTTGAACTGCACTAACTCAAATATATTTGGGTAGATATGTATAGAACGCAATAGTATAGAACAAAACAGTGTATGGCCGGACAGGGCAGGTTAAGGTAGGAAAGCAGTCCGTCAGTGACGGCCCCACATTCCTCTATGATGTTGTGGTACATGCAGCTCTCTGTCTCCCCTGAGGCACTGTCAGCGGATGGCCGGGGCCCAGCAATGTCATTAAGAGACTCCACTGATTACCTTTAAACCACCAATGGGAATGCACTGCACAGAACCCACACATATTATCTTCAGGGCACACACACATTCCCATAGGCATGTACAGGGTCTTCAGAAAGTATTCACACCCTTGATTTTTCCAAATTTTCTGTGTTACAGCCTGGTTTTAAAATGAATTGAATTTAGATTTTTTTGGTCATTGGCATACACAATATCCCATAATGTCAAAGTGGAATTATGTTTTTCAAAATGTTTTACAAATTAATTACAATTTAAAAATGAAATATAATGCATCAGTAAGTATTCAACCTCTTTGTTATGGTCAGCCTAAATAAGTTCAGGAATAAATTTGTACTTAACAAGTCACATATGAAGTTGCATTGACTCACTCTGTGTACAATAATAGTGTTTAACATGATTTTCCCAGAATGTCTACCTCAGCTCTGTACCCCACACATACAATTATCTGTAAGGTCCCTCAGTCAAGCAGTGAATTTCAAACACAGATTCTACCACAAAGACCAATGCCAATGCCTCGCAACCTATTGGTAAATATGTCAAAAAACAACAGAAATTGAATATCCCTTGAGCATGATATTAATTACACTTTGGGGCTGTATCAATACACCCAGTCACTGCAAAAATGCAGGCGTCCATCTTAACTCAGTTTCCGGAGAGGAAGGAAACCACTCAGGGATTTCAACATGAGGCCAATGGTGACTTTAAACAGTTAATGGTTAATGAGGTTAATGGCTGTGATAGGAGGACTGAGGATGGATCAACAACATTGTAGTTACTCCACAATACTAACCTAATTGACAGAGTGAAAAGAATGAAGCCTGTACAGAATAAACATTCCAAAAACATGCATCCTGTTTGCAACAAGGCATTAAGTAATACTGCAAAAACGCTCAAATTTTTCAAGCACAGTGGTGGGTGCTTCATGTTATGGGTATGATTGTAATCATTAACAATGGGGAGTTTTCTGGATGAAAACAGAATGGGAGATAAGTGCAGGCAAAACCTGTTTCAGTCTGCTTTCCACCAGATACTGGGAGATTAATTCACCTTTCAGCAGGACGATAACCTGCCACAAGGCCAAATCTACACTTTTGCTTAGTTACTTACCAAAAGAAAGTGAATGTTCCTGAGTGGCCAAGTTACAAATGTTGACTTAAATCTTCTGAAAATCTATGGAGAGACTTGAAAATGGTTGGGTCTAGCAATGATCGCAACCAATTTAACAGTGATTGAAGAATTTTGAAAAGAATGTTGCACAATCCAGGTGTGGAAAGCTCTCAGAGCTGTAATCGCTGCCAAAGGTGCTTCTACAAAGTATTGACTCAGGGGTGTGAATACTTATGTAAATGAGATGTTTCTGTATTTCATTTTCAATACATTTTCTAAAATTCAAAAATAAATGTTTTCACTTTGCCATTATGTGCTATTTTATTTAATCCATTTTGAATTCAGGCTGTAACACAACAAAATGTGGAAAAAGTAAAGGGGAATGAATACTTTCTGAAGGCACTGTATACAATGTACATACTGTATTCTAGTCATATAACACTGGTCATTTTAATGATGTTTACATACAAACAACGCCTTTAAATGTGTATGTGTGTATAAGGTTGAAGTCAACGTTTATATACTGTCACGTTCGTTGAAAGGATCAGACCAAGACGCAGCGTGGTATTCGTACATTCTCTTTATTAAAAGAATGAACACAGAAAAAACGAACAAAATAACAAACGAAACGTGAAGCTATACAATATCGCTGGAGACCACGGACTGGAGACTGCCGCCGGAGGCCCCGGACTGGAGACCGTCGCCGGGGCCCCGGACGGGGACCGCGCGGAGGCCCCGGACTGAGACCGTTGCGGAAGCTCTGGACTGTGGAGGCGCACTGGAGGTCTGATGCGTGGGACCGGTAGAGGTGGCTGATGACACGCACCTCAGGTGAGTGCGGAAGAGGCTGGGACATACTGGACTGTGGATGCGCACTGGAGACCTGATGCGTGGGACCTGTACAGGTGGAACCGGGCCGGTGACACGCACCTCAGGGGCGAGTGCGGAGAGGGGGCACAGGACGTACTGGACTGTGGAGGCGCACTGAGACCTGGAGCGAGAGATGGCACAATGCTTCCTGGCTGGATGCTCACTTTAGCTTGATACGTGCGGAAGCTGGCACAGGACTCACTGGGCTGTGAAGGCGTACTGGCGATACAGTACGAGAGCGGGCGCAGGATATCCTGGTCCGAAGAGGTGTACTGAGACCAGGAGCGCTGAGCCGGCACAACCCGTCCCTGGCTGGATGCCCACTCTAGCGGGCAAATGCGAGGAGCTGGAACAGAGCGCACCCAGCTATGAATGCCCACTGGAGACTCTGTGCATCAACGCATAACACGGTGCCTGACCCGTCACACGCTCCCACGGTAAGCAGGAGGAGTTGGCTCAGGTCTAAACCTCCTACCTCCGCCAATCTTCCTGTGTGCCTATCTTTGTGTGTGTGTGTATATATATATATATATATATATATATATATATATATATATACACACACACACACACACATATATATATATCTATATATATATATATATATATATATATATATATATATATATATATACGTACACACACACACACACACACACACACACACACACACACACACACACACACACACACACACACACACACACACACACACACACAGTGGGGCAAAAAAGTATTTAGTCAGCCACCAATTGTGCAAGTTCTCCCAGTTAAAAAGATGAGAGGCCTGTAATTTTCATCATAGGTACACTTCAACTATGACAGACAAAATGAGAAAAATCCAGAAAATCACATTGTAGGATTTTTTAAATGAATTTATTTGCAAATTGTGGTGGAAAATAAGTATTTGGTCACCTACAAACAAGCAAGATTTCTGGCTCTCACAGACCTGTAACTTCTTCTTTAAGAGGCTCATCTGTCTTCCACTCGTTACCTGTATTAATGGCACCTGTTTGAACTTGTTATCAGTATTTTTATTTTTTTATTTTACCTTTATTTAACCAGGCAAGTCAGTTAAGAACACATTCTTATTTTCAATGACGGCCTGGGAACAGTGGGTTAACTGCCTGTTCAGGGGCAGAACGACAGATTTGTACCTTGTCAGCTCTGGGGTTGAAAAGCTACCTGTCCACAACCTCAAACAGTCACACTCCAGACACCACTATGGCCAAGACCAAAGAGCTGTCAAAGGACACCAGAAACAAAATTGTAGACCTGCAACAGGCTGGGAAGACTGAATCTGCAATAGGTAAGCAGCTTGGTTTGAAGTTTGAAATCAACTGTGGGAGCAATTATTAGGAAATGGAAGGCATACAAGACCACTGATAATCTCCCCTCGATCTGGGGCTCCACGCAAGATCTCACCCCATGGAGTCAAAATAATCACAAGAATGGTGAGCAAAAATCCCAGAACCACACGGGGGGACCTAGTGAATGATCTGCAGAGAGCTGGGACCAAAGTAACAAAGCCTACCATCAGTAGCACACTACGCCACCAGGGACTCAAATCCAGCAGTGCTAGACATGTCCCCTTGCTTAAGCCAGTACATGTCCAGGCCCGTCTGAAGTTTGCTAGAGAGCATTTGGATGATCCAGAAGAAAATTGGGAGAATGTCATATGGTCAGATGAAACCAAAATAGACCTTTTTGGTAAAAACTCAACTCATTGTGTTTGGAGGACAAAGAATGCTGAGTTGCATCCAAAAAACACCATACCTACTGTGAAGCATGGGGGGTGGAAACATCATGCTTTGGGGCTGTTTTTCTGCAAAGGGACCAGGACGACTGATCTGTGTAAAGGAAAGAATGAATGGGGCCATGTATCATAAGATTGAGTGAAAACCTCATTCCATCAGCAAGGGCATTGAAGATGAAACATGGCTGGGTTTTTCAGCATGACAATGATCCCAAACACACCGCCTGGGTAACGAAGGAGTGGCTTCGTAAGAAGCATTTCAAGGTCCTGGAGTGGCCTAACCAGTCTCCAGATCTCAACCCTATATAAAATCTTTGGAGGGAGTTGAAAGTCTGTGTTGCCCAGCAACAGCCCCAAAACATCACTGCTCTAGAGGAGATCTGCATGGAGGAAATGGCCGAAATACCAGCAACATTGCCAACAAAGGGTATATGACAAAGTACTGAGATAAACTTTTGTTATTGACCAAATACTAATTTTCCACCATAATTTGCAAATAAATTCATTAAAAATCCTACTATATGATTTTCTGGATTTTTTTTTCTCATTTTGTCTGTCATAGTTGAAGTGTACCTATGATGAAAATTACAGGCCTCTCTTATCTTTTTAAGTGGGAGAACTTGCACAATTGGTGGCTGACTAAATACTTTTTTGCCCCACCGTATATATACCAGACTCTGAAATAGCTCATTCTGATATTTCTTAATTTTTCTGTCATAAGTGTATTTTATTTGTATTTTTATTCACTGAGCTACAGGATGTGTTTGTGTTTGAAAGAGAGTGTGTGTGCCTGGTGTGGCAAAGTAATATTAATTGTCTCTTTACATCATTCCCCCAAAAAATCAAACTCTTGTTCCTTATATCACTCGACAACAAAACGGGTTACCCACTGCCAGTGGGAGATAAATTGGTTGCCGTGGTGATATTCCAGCATACATCGAGCAAGAATGAAAGTGTGAATTCAATATCTCCTCACAGTCCCTGTGGTTCCTCTTTCAGTCTAGGTGGACTCGATCGATTCTCATGGCTATCACACATGAAAGAATGTAGCCTACACAACAACCAGAGTCTACTTTCATCTTTCTTCTCCCCCCTGAGGTGACTGGTGCAGCTATGGAAGACCTGTTTACTCCTGTTAGCGAGATGCTAGCACTTTAAATGGAAGATATGTATTGCTTGTAGCATGTAACACTAGAACTGTGTTGCAGGCTAGGTTATGGCTTTTTAATGTTTCTAGCTAAGGCACTAGCTCTGGGCACTAACAAAAGCATCAGAGCTCAGATAAGACCAAGGAATTCCTGCTACATTAGCAGAAGTCTCTCACTTAAAAGACCTTTTTACATCAAGTAGTTTGTTAGTGTAGCATTAGCCTAGCACCACCAGAAATCATAATTCAGAAAGCAGCCGGACAGGCCCCTTTCATCTAAAGGATGACAGACACGTCTGATATTGCTCTGTAGTTTTTAATAAGCTCAACGAGTCGCCGCGCCCGAGATAGAAAAATAAACAAGATTGTATCAGATGTTGTCGTCCCCCCCCCAGACAGGAGACCCCAATGTATTAGAAATGTAATGAAATTGAGCGTGTGCATGTCTACCAGTATGTGCATGCATGTCTGGGGTTTTCTCTATGGACTGACAGAACTCATATTGTGTTGATTTTTTTGTTTTAGAAAATGTCTTTTGAAAAAACCTTGATCGTTTGGTCAGTTTCATTCCATGGTGGAGAGTCAGTTTATCAGTGTATCTTGTAGCACAGTCACAGTTCTAGAAACAGCCAAAACTGTTCGGAGAATCAACTGGAGTTTTGGTCACTGCAATCTTTTTGTGATTATGGGAGTTGTGATTGTGGGTATATTGGTCATTGCTGCTGACTTGCACCAGAGATTCAATGTTCCCTCTAGACTACCCTGAGAATACTGCCTTTCTACTGCTATAATACTTTCCTATCGTACTCGTTCTCTCTCTCTCTCTCTCTCTCTCTCTCTCTCTCTCTCTCTCTCTCTCTCTCTCTCTCTCTCTCTCTCTCTCTCTCTCTCTCTCTCTCTCTCTCTCTCTCTCTCTCTCTCTCTTCTCATGCTCTCTTTCTATATCTCTCTCACACAATCTTGACTTATTTTTTCACTCTGTCAGTCTCCACACCCTGCCCTCTTGTAATCTGTCAGTCTCCACACCCTGCACTCTTGTAATCTGTCAGTCTCCACACCCTGCCCTCTTGTAATCTGTCAGTCTCCACCCCCTGCCCTCTTGTAATCTGTCAATCTCCACCCCTGCCCTCTTGTGATCGGTCAGTCTCCACCCCTGCCCTTGTGATCTGTCAGTCTCCACCCCTGCCCTCTTGTGATCTGTCAGTCTCCACCCCTTGCTTTGTGATTGGTCAGTCTCCACCCCTGCCCTCTTGTGATCTGTCAGTCTCCACCCCTTCTGTGATCTGTCTGTCTCTACACCCTGCCCTCTTGTGATATGTCAGTCTCCACCCCTGCCCTCTTGTGATATGTCAGTCTCCACCCCTGCCCTCTTGTGATCTGTCAGTCTCCACCCCTGCCCTCTTGTGATCTGTCAGTTTCCACCCCTTGCCCTCTTGTGATCTGTCAGTCTCCACCTCTTGTGATCTGTCAGTCTCCACCCCCTGCCCTCTTGTGATCTGTCAGTCTCTACCCCTTGCCCTCTTGTGATCTGTCAGTCTCCACCCCTGCCCTCTTGTGATATGTCTCTCTACCCCCTGCCATCTTGTGATCTGTCCCTTAGTTCCCCCATCATTTTCTCCTCCTTTCTCTGTCTCTCCTCCTGTCTCTCTCTGTCTCTCCCTCCTTCCAGCCCAGTGTATCTCCGACAGCAGCCTCAGAGTAATGGAGGTCTATACTTGGCAGGAAACGGTGGCTGCTCAGTACGGTGCAGTAAACATTTGTTAACAAGCAATTAAACGTGTCCTGTTTAATCCCGCTGGGGGCGGGGGGCGTGCAATCACTCACAACACCTGCTCAGGACGGAGGAGACAAGGTTAGGGAAGAGGGCAGGACAGGAAGAGAGAGGAGAAAAGTGAGGGAAGAGGGCAGAACAGGAAGAGAGAGGAGAAAAGTGAGGGAAGAGGGCAGAACAGGAAGAGAGAGGAGAAAAGTGAGGGAAGAGGGCGAACAGGGAAGAGGGCAGGAGGAGAAAAGACAAGAGGGAAGAGGGCAGAACAGGAAGAGAGAGGAGAAAAGTGAGGGAAGAGGGCAGAACAGGAAGAGAGAGGAGAAAAGTGAGGGAAGAGGGCAGAACAGGAAGAGAGAGGAGAAAAAAGAGGGCAAGACAGGAAGAGGGCAGGAAGAGGGCAGGAAGGAAGAGAGAGAGACAAGGTTAGGAAGAGGGCAGGAGGAAGAGGGAGAAAAGTGAGGGAAGAGGGCAGAACAGGAAGAGAGATGAGAAGAGGCGAGGTAAAGAGGGCAGAACAGGAAGAGAGATGAGAAAGGCGAGGTAAGAGGGCAGGACAGGACGAGAGATGAGAAAGGCAAGGTAAGAGGGCAGGACAGGAAGAGAGAGGAGAAAAGGGCATTCTCTCGCCTTTTTGCGTCATCCCTTTTCATCCTTCTCTCTCTCTCTTTCCTGTGAGTGGTAGAATAACATTGTTGTGGGTGGGAGGGCCATTATGTGTTGGTTTAACTCCGTTTCTGGAATTGTAAATACAGTACAATAAAGTAAATAAAGTCTCATTCACAAGCACGTGACCTTACCACTGTAGCGTATGTGTATTAATGTGTGTTTGTAACTGTCAACAGGAAGACTACGCCTCTGTGTGTGTGCGCCCATGCATGTACCGCGAGGTTTGCAGGTATGCTGTGTGGGGCAACAGGAGCCTTATCAGGTCTCAGACTAGGTGTGTACTTGTAAGACTGGGTGTGTACCTGTAAGACTGGGTGTGTGCACTTGTCAGACTGGGTGTGCACTGGACTGGGTGTGTGCACTTGTAAGACTGGGTGTGTGCACTTGTAAGACTGGGTGTGTGCACTTGTAAGACTGGGTGTGCACTTGTCAGACTGGGTGTGTGCACTTGTAAGACTGGGTGTGCACTTGTCAGACTGGGTGTGCACTTGTCAGACTGGGTGTGCACTTGTAAAAACTGGGTGTGTGCACTTGTCAGACTGGGGTGTGTGCACTTGTTAGACTGGGTGTGCACTTGTCAGACTGGGTGCACTTGTAAGACTGGGTGTGTACTTGTAAGACTGGGTGTGCACTTGTCAGACTGGGTGTGCACTTGTAAGACTGGGTGTGCACTTGTAAGACTGGGTGTGCACTTGTAAGACTGGGTGTGCACTTGTCAGACTGGGTGTGCACTTGTAAGACTGGGTGTGCACTTGTCAGACTGGGTGTGCACTTGTCAGACTGGGTGTGCACTTGTCAGACTGGGTGTGCACTTGTCAGACTGTGTGCACTTGTCAGACTGGGTGTGTGCACTTGTCAGACTGGTGTGCACTTGTAAGACTGGGTGTGTGCACTTGTAAGACTGGGTGTGTACTTGTAAGACTGGGTGTGTGCACTTGTAAGACTGGGTGTGTGCACTTGTAAGACTGGGTGCACTTGTAGACTGGGTGTGCACTTGTAAGACTGGGTGTGCACTTTGTAAGTATATTTCAGTCGTAAGTCTGTATGTATGTGAAGCCAGGTAGTAGCAAGGTTTGACAGTAATGGCATAACAGATGGACAGTTGACAGTATGGATTAACAGCTGCCTAGTCCACGCTAGGAGGTGACCTGAGGTAAGACACACCTACACAGAGGACAGAATACAGAGAGAGAGATTTGTCTGTCCAAGTTGAGGTCTCTCTCTCCTTCATCTGACTCATGCTGTGTTTATATGGATGGATCATTTTTGATTCATGGCTGAACAGTAGTTTGCTTCTCTCCTCCGTACGTGTGTGGATCGATTTTCTTTACCTCCGTTCACCTCCGCTGTTCTTTCTTTCTAGATCAATTGTTACCCATCTCTCTCTCTCTCTCTCTCTCTCTCTCTCTCTCTCTCTCTCTCTCTCTCTCTCTCTCTCTCTCTCTCTCTCTCTCTCTCTCTCTCTCTCTCTCTCTCTCTCTCTCTCTCTCTCTCTCTCTCTCTCTCTCTCTCTCTCAAAACTCGATATAATGTTTTTGGCATGGGAAAGATATGTTTACATTGCCGAAGCATCTGAAATAAATAATGAACAAAAGTGAAATGAACAGTAAACATTACACTCATATTATGTCTATATACAGTGTTGTAACTATGTGTAAATAGCTAAGTACAAAGGGAAATAAATAAACATAAATATGGGTTGTATTTACAATGGTGTTTGTTCTTCACTGGTTGCCCTTTTCTTGTGTGCAACAGGACACAAATCTTGCTGCTTTGATGGCACACTGTGGTATTTCACCCAATAGATATGGGAGTTTATCAAAATTGGATTTGTTTTCAAATTCTTTATAGGTCTGTGCAATCTGAGGGGAAATTTGTGTCTCTAATATGGTCATACATTGGGCAGGAGGTTCGGAAGTGCAGCTCAGTTTCCACCTCATTTTGTGGGCAGTGAACACATAGCCTGTCTTCTCTTGAGAACCAGGTCGGCCTATAGCAGCCTTTCTCAATAGCAAGGCTATGCTCACGGAGTCTGTACATAGTAAAAGATTTCCTTAATTTTGGGTCAGTCACAGTGGTCAGGTATCCTGCCACTGTGTACTCTCTGTTTAGGGCCAAATAGCATTCTAGTTTGCTTAGTTTATTTTTTTTGTTAATGATTTCCTATGTGTTAAGTAATGATCTTTTTTTTTCTCATGATTTGGTTGAGTCTAATTGTGTTGCTGTCCTGGGGTCTGTTTGTGTTTGTGAACAGATTGTAGAATTCAAATTCACTCTTTTCTGAATTTGATCATTAGCAAGGATCGGCCTAATTCTGCTTTGCATGCATTATTTGGTGTTTTACGTTGTACACAGGGGATAATTTTGCAGAAACATGCATGCAGAGTCTCAATTTGATATTTGTCCAATTTTTGTGAATTTGTGTTTGGTGAGCGGACCCAGACCTCACAACCATAAAGGGCAATGTGTTCTATAACTGATTGAAGTATTTTTAGCCAGATCCTAATAGGTATGTCGAATTTGAGGTTCATTTTGATGGCGTAAAAGGCCCTTCTCTCAGATCGTTCACAGCTTTGTGGAAGTTACTTCTGGCGCTGATGTTTAGGCTGAGGTATATATAGTTTTTTTGTGTGCTCTAGGCCACGGTGTGTCTAGATGGAAATTGTATTTGTGGTCCTGGTAACTGAACTTTTTTGGAACACCATTATTTTTGTCTTACTGAGATTTACTGTCAGGGCCCAGGTCTGACAGAATGTGTGCAGAAGATCTAGGTGCTGCTGTAGGCCCTCCTTGATTGGGGACAGAAGCACCAGATCATCGGCAAACCGTAGACATTTGACTTCAGATTCTAGTAGGGTGAGGCCGGGTGCTGCAGACTGTTCTAGTGTCCTCGCCAATTTGTTGATATATCTGTTGAAGAGGGTGGGGCTCAAGCTGCATCCCTGTTTGACCTCACGGCCCTCTGGAAAGAAATGTGCTATTCATGCCATATTGAGTCAAAATATTTTTTGAAATCAACAAAGCATGAGAAGGCTTTGCCTTTGTTTTGTTTTGTTTGTTTGTCAATTAGGGTGTGCAGGGGGAATATGTGGTCTGTCGTATGGTAATTTGGGAAAAAGCCAATTTGCCATTTGCTCAGTACATTGTTTCACTGAGGATATGTAATGAGTCTGTTGTTGATAATGCAGAGTATTTTCCAAAGGTTGCATTGATGCATATCCCACGGTAATTATTGGGGTTAAATGTGTGTCTACTTTCATGGATTGGGGTGATCAGTCCTTGCTTCCACATATTAGGGAAGGTGCCAGAGCTGAGGATGATGTTAAAGAGTTTAAGTATAGCCATTTCTGGAATTTGTGGTCTGTATATTTTAATATTTAGGATACCATCACCCCAGGCCGTTTTGGGTTGGAGGGTTTGTATTTTGTCCTGTAGTTCATTCAATGTAATTGGAAGAATCCAGTGGGTTCTGGTAGTCTTTAATAGTTGATTCTAAGATGTTTATTTGCTTGTTTGTGCTGTTTGTTCTTTATTATAGAAGCAAAAAGATTGGAGAAGTATTTTATCTGTTTTGGAAAGATAACTCTTCATGCTGTTTGTTTAGTGTGTTCCAATTTCAGAAGTGGTTAGATTCTATGGATTCTTCAATTACATTGAGCTGGTCCTTCTTTTCCGTAGTGTATTTCTGTATTGTTTTTTTCTCTCTCTTCTCTCTCTCTCTCTCTCTCTCTCTCTGTCTCTCTCTCTCTCTCTCTCTGTTTGTCTGTCTGTCTGTCTGTCTCTCTCTGTCTCTCTCTCTGTCTCTCTGTCTGTCTCTCTGTCTGTCTCTTCCTCTGTCTGTCTGTCTCTTCCTCTGTCTCTTCTGTCTGTCTCTTCTCTTTGTCTCTTCTCTCTGTCTCTTCTCTCTGTCTCTTCTCTCTGTCTCTTCTCTCTGTCTCTCTGTCTCTTCTCTCTGTCTCTTCTGTCTGTCTCTTCTGTCTGTCTCTTCTGTCTGTCTCTTCTGTCTCTTCTCTCTGTCTCTTCTCTTTGTCTCTTCTCTCTCTCTCTGTCTGTCTGTCTGTCTGTCTGTCTGTCTGTCTGTCTGTCTGTCTGTCTGTCTGTCTGTCTGTCTGTCTCTCTCTCTGTCTGTCTGTCTCTCTGTCTGTCTGTCTCTTCCTCTGTCTCTTCCTCTGTCTCTTCTCTCTGTCTCTTCTCTCTGTCTCTTCTGTCTGTCTCTTCTGTCTCTCTCTTCTGTCTCTTCTCTCTGTCTCTTCTCTTTGTCTCTTCTCTCTGTCTCTCTGTCTCTTCTCTCTGTCTCTTCTCTCTGTCTCTTCTCTTTGTCTCTTCTCTCTGTCTCACTGTCTCTTCTGTCTGTCTCTTCTGTCTCTTCTCTCTGTCTCTTCTCTTTGTCTCTTCTCTCTGTCTCTCTGTCTGTCTGTCTGTCTCTCCATCTGTCTCTCTGTCTGTCTGTCTGTCTCTCCATCTGTCTCTCTGTCTGTCTGTCTCTCTGTCTCTTTGTCTGTCTGTCTCTCTGTCTGTCTGTCTCTCTGTCTGTCTGTCTCTCTGTCTGTCTGTCTCTTCCTCTGTCTCTTCCTCTGTCTCTTCTCTCTGTCTCTTTTCTCTGTCTCTTCTCTCTGTCTCTTCTCTCTGTCTCTTCTCTCTGTCTCTTCTGTCTGTCTCTTCTCTCTGTCTCTTCTGTCTCTTCTCTCTGTCTCTTCTCTTTGTCTCTTCTCTCTGTCTCTTCTCTCTGTCTCTTCTCTCTGTCTGTCTCTCTGTCTCTTCTCTCTGTCTGTCTCTCTGTCTCTTCTCTCTGTCTGTCTCTCTGTCTCTTCTCTCTGTCTGTCTCTCTGTCTCTTCTCTCTGTCTCTT
>NW_025752465.1:0-12581 GCF_021184085.1 Oncorhynchus gorbuscha | reverse complement strand
AAAATGTTACTGAGTGACTTCATACTTCAAGTTATCCGTCGGAATCTTTGTACATACACTGCTGCCATCTTGTGGACACCGTCGGAAGTACAACCAGAGTGAACCCAGCGGGAACAGGGACCTTTCTGTTGCATTTCAAAGATGGTGGTAGAAAATAAACCGTTTTTTTTTCTTTGTATTTTCTTCTACCAGTATAATATTCTCCTACATTCAATTCACTTTTCTACAAACTTCAAAGTGTTTCCTTTCAAATGGTACCAAGCAAATATCCTTGCTTCAGTGTGCCTGAGCTACAGGCAGTTAGATTTGTCATTTGTCAGGACCCGGTTACGAACCCAGGTCTCCGGAGTGAGAAACAGCCACTAAACCAACTGAGCCACGAATAGTCAGCAGAACCCAGAAGATGAGGCAGACACAGCAGTACTTGAGACGGTGTATTTAATGAAGTAAAAAGTGAAGTTCTTCAGGAAAACATGTAACTCCACAACCTCAAAAGGAATCCTACAAGAACAAAGGTAATCCTCCAAGACAAAAGGTAAATCCACAAGGTGGAAGGTAAAGCACAAAAAGCCTCAAAGATACTCAAAAACAAACAAACAAGAACAAAAAACAGAATTCCACAAGAGAGTCCACCGGGATCAACAAGAGTTCACAGAGTACTAGGGCTGGGTGCATCATACAAACACAGAGCAAAGAACTGAGGAAAACAAAGGGTTTAAATACAATCAGGGGAAACGAGGCACAGGTGCAAATAATAATGGGGATCAAGGGAAAAGAAAAGGTCAAAAGGCACAATGGGGGCATCTAGTGACCAAAAACCGGAACAACCCTGGCCAAATCCTGACATCATTTAGGCAAAACACATTTAAAAAGGGGTCTATCCCTAAGAAGTGTTCAGACACCTTATTCTCACTTTACCTCATAGACACCTGATGCTGTTAAGACACTCCATTATCACATTACCTCATAGACATCTGATGCTGTTAAGACACTCCATTATCACATTACCTCATCGACACCTGATATTGGTAAGACACTCCATTATCACATTACCTCATAGACACCTGATGCTGGTAAGACACTCCATTATCACATTACCTCATAGACATCTGATGCTGTTAAGACACTCCATTATCACATTACCTCATCGACACCTGATATTGGTAAGACACTCCATTATCACATTACCTCATAGACACCTGATATTGGTAAGACACTCCATTATCACATTACCTCATAGACACCTGATGCTGTTAAGACACTCCATTATCACATTACCTCATAGACACCTGATGCTGGTAAGACACTCCATTATCACATTACCTCATCGACACCTGATATTGGTAAGACACTCCATTATCACATTACCTCATAGACACCTGATATTGGTAAGACACTCCATTATCACATTACCTCATAGACACCTGATGCTGTTAAGACACTCCATTATCACATTACCTCATAGACACCTGATGCTGGTAAGACACTCCATTATCACATTACCTCATCCACACCTAATATTGGTAAGACACTCTGCGATCACATAGAATGCTGTCTCTTTCTTACATCACTTTTAACTTCCAGGGACTGCATCGAAACTGACACTTCATTCCCTGTATAGTGCACTACTTTTGATGGGTGCTGGTCCAAAGTAGTGCACTCTACAGGGAATAGGGTGCCATTTGAGATGCGGACCTGTGTCATCCCGTTGTCCCATTAGCCAGCAGATTGCCTTGCCCTTCTCTGCTCCTCTCGGGCGAGCTACAGACACACATCCTTCCTCTCTGTCACATCCTCACACTTCAGTCTCCTCCTCTTCTTCAACAGATAAAGCAACTCCTCTCCCTCATGTCACCCACTTGTTGCGTGTATGTATCCATATATATATATAAATATATATACAGTATTATATATATATATATATCTGTGTATCATCCATATATGTATTTAGTCCATTCCTTTACTTGTATTTGTGTGTTTAAGGTAGTTGTTGTGAAATTGTTAGATTACTTATTAGATGTTGCTGCACTATCAGAACAAGAAGCGAAGCACAAGCATTTTCGCTACACTCGCATGAACATTTGTTAACCATTTGTATGTGACCAATAACATTTGATTTGATTTGATATGTACAGACATGCATGTGTAACTGATGCACACACACACACACACACACACACACACACACACACACACACACACACACACACACACACACACACACACACACACACACACACACACACACACACACACACACACACACACACACACACACACACACACACACTACATGTTAATGTTTTCAAATGTAGGTAAAGTCTTTGTAATGGCTTTCTAGTTATGTATCAGACCCCAGTAAGACCAGCTATTGCCAATGGCATCAGCTAACAGTGAACCTAATAAAGCAAACCAAAATCATCTGCCTTTACAACGTGACAAAACTCTCTCAGTGTCTGTGTGCAGCTGACACCCCTGTGTGATCTGTAGAACACACAGAGAAACACAGACACACACAGGAAAACACACACACACTAAGGCGTAAACACACACACACTTCGACATAAACACACTTCAAGACACACAGGCGTGTGCGCATTGTTATCTGCAGCGAGGGCCATTAAACTGACTCGGCCATGTGGTAAAGGCATAGAGTTTTAATTACCCAGCTAGCTCAGCTTTGGGGCCTAAACCCCCCCACCTGTCTCCCTGTCTCAGCCCACCTATCTCCCTTTCTCCCTGTCTCAGCCCACCTCCCTCCCTGTCTCCCTGTCTCAGCCCACCTCCCTCCCTGACTCCCTGTCTCAGCCCAACACTCTCCCTGTCTCAGCAAAATGCTCTCCCTGTCTCACTGTCTCAGCCCACCTCTCTCTCTGTCTCCCTGTCTCAGCCCACCTCTCTCTCTGTCTCCCTGTCTCAGCCCAATGCTCTCCCTGTCTCCCTGTCTCAGCCCAATGCTCTCCCTGTCTCCCTGTCTCAGCCCAATGCTTTCCATGTCTCCCTGTCTCAGCCCAATGCTCTCCCTGTCTCCATGACTCAGCCCAACGCCCTCTCTGTCTCCCTGTCTCAGCCCACCTCCCTCCCTGTCTCCCTGTCTCACCCCAATGCCCTCCCTGTCTCCCTGTCTCCCTTTCTCAGCCCAACGCCCTCTCTGTCTCCCTGTCTCAGCCCAACTCCCTCCCTGTCTCCCTGTCTCAGCCCACCTCCCTCCCTGTCTCCCTGTCTCAGCCCATCTCCCTCCCTGTCTCCCTGTCTCACCCCAACGCCCTCTCTGTCTCCCTGTCTCAGCCCACCTCCCTCCCTGTCTCCCTGTCTCACCCCAACACCCTCCCTGTCTCCCTGTCTCAGCCCATCTCCCTCCCTGTCTCCCTGTCTCCTGTCTCAGCCCAATGCTCTCCATGTCTCCCTGTCTCAGCCCAATGCTCTCCCTGTCTCCATGACTCAGCCCAACGCCCTCTCTGTCTCCCTGTCTCAGCCCACCTCCCTCCCTGTCTCCCTGTCTCACCCCAACGCCCTCCCTGTCTCCCTGTCTCCCTGTCTCAGCCCAACGCCCTCTCTGTCTCCCTGTCTCAGCCCAACTCCCTCCCTGTCTCCCTGTCTCAGCCCACCTCCCTCCCTGTCTCCCTGTCTCAGCCCATCTCCCTCCCTGTCTCCCTGCCTCACCCCCAACGCCCTCTCTGTCTCCCTGTCTCAGCCCACCTCCCTCCCTGTCTCCCTGTCTCACCCCAACGCCCTCCCTGTCTCCCTGTCTCAGCCCATCTCCCTCCCTGTCTCCCTGTCTCAGCCCACCTCCCTCCCTGTCTCAGCCCATCTCCCTCCCTGTCTCCCTGTCTCAGCCCATCTCCCTCCCTGTCTCCCTGTCTCAGCCCATCTCCCTCCCTGTCTCCCTGTCTCAGCCCACCTCCCTCCCTGTCTCAGCCCATCTCCCTCCCTGTCTCCCTGTCTCAGCTCACCTCCCTCCCTGTTCCCTCTTCTGTCCTTCCTCCCTCCTGTTCCGTCCTCTGTCCTTCCTCCCTCCTGTTCCCTCCTCTGTCCTTACTCCCTCCTGTTCCCTCCTCTGTCCTTCCTCTCTCCTGTTCCCTCCTCTGTCCTTCCTCCCTCCTGTTCCCTCCTCTGTCCTTCCTCCCTCCTGTTCCCTCCTCTGTCGTTCCTCCCTCCTCTGTCGTTTCCTCCCTCCTCTGTCGTTCCTCCCTCCTCTGTCCTCCCTCCTGTTCCCTCCTCTGTCCTCCCTCCTGTTCCCTCCTCTGTCGTTCCTCTCTCCTCTGTCCTCCCTCCTGTTCCCTCCTCTGTCGTTCCTCCCTCCTCTGTCCTCCCTCCTGTTCCCTCCTCTGTCCTCCCTCCTGTTCCCTCCTCTGTCCTCCCTCCTGTTCCCTCCTCTGTCGTTCCTCCCTCCTCTGTCCTCCCTCCCTGTTCCCTCCTCTGTCGTTCCTCCCTCCTGTTCCCTCCTCTGTCGTTCCTCCCTCCTCTGTCCTCCCTCCTGTTCCCTCCTCTGTCCTCCCTCCTGTTCCCTCCTCTGTCCTCCCTCCTGTTCCCTCCTCTGTCGTTCCTCCCTCCTCTGTCCTCCCTCCTGTTCCCTCCTCTGTCGTTCCTCCCTCCTGTTCCCTCCTCTGTCATTCCTCCCTCCTCTGTCCTCCCTCCTGTTCCCTCCTCTGTCGTTCCTCCCTCCTGTTCCCTCCTCTGTCGTTCCGCCCTCCTGTTCCCTCCTCTGTCGTTCCTCCCTCCTGTTCCCTCCTCTGTCCTTCCTCCCTCCTGTTCCGTCCTCTGTCGTTCCTCCCTCCTGTTCCCTCCTCTGTCCTCCCTCCTGTTCCCTCCTCTGTCGTTCCTCCCTCCTGTTCCCTCCTCTGTCGTTCCTCCCTCCTGTTCCCTCCTCTGTCCTTCCTCCCTCCTGTTCCCTCCTCTGTCGTTCCTCCCTCCTGTTCCCTCCTCTGTCCTTCCTCCCTCCTGTTCCCTCCCTCTGTCCTTCCTCCCTCCTGTTCCCTCCTCTGTCGTTCCTCCCTCCTGTTCCCTCCTCTGTCGTTCCTCCCTCCTGTTCCCTCCTCTGTCCTTCCTCCCTCCTGTTCCCTCCTCTGTCCTTCCTCCCTCCTGTTCCCTCCTCTGTCGTTCCTCCCTCCTGTTCCCTCCTCTGTCGTTCCTCCCTCCTGTTCCCTCCTCTGTCGTTCCTCCCTCCTGTTCCCTCCTCTGTCCTTCCTCCCTCCTGTTCCCTCCTCTGTCGTTCCTCCCTCCTGTTCCCTCCTCTGTCCTTCCTCCCTCCTGTTCCCTCCTCTGTCGTTCCTCCCTCCTGTTCCCTCCTCTGTCGTTCCTCCCTCCTCTGTCCTCCATCCTGTTCCCTCCTCTGTCCTTCCTCCCTCCTGTTCCCTCCTCTGTCCTCCCTCCTGTTCCCTCCTCTGTCCTCCCTCCTGTTCCCTCCTCTGTCGTTCCTCCCTCTGTCCTCCATCCTGTTCCCTCCTCTGTCCTTCCTCCCTCCTGTTCCCTCCTCTGTCCTCCCTCCTGTTCCCTCCTCTGTCCTCCCTCCTGTTCCCTCCTCTGTCGTTCCTCCCTCCTCTGTCCTCCATCCTGTTCCCTCCTCTGTCCTTCCTCCCTCCTGTTCCCTCCTCTGTCCTCCCCTCCTGTTCCCTCCTCTGTCCTCCCTCCTGTTCCCTCCTCTGTGTTGTTCCTCCCTCCTCTGTCCTCCCTCCTGTTCCCTCCTCTGTCGTTCCTCCCTCCTCTGTCCTCCATCCTGTTCCCTCCTCTGTCCTTCCTCCCTCCTGTTCCCTCCCTCTGTCCTCCCTCCTGTTCCCTCCTCTGTCGTTCCTCCCTCCTCTGTCCTCCCTCCTGTTCCCTCCTCTGTCGTTCCTCCCTCCTGTTCCCTCCTCTGTCGTTCCTCCATCCTCTGTCCTCCCTCCTGTTCCCTCCTCTGTCCTCCCTCCTGTTCCCTCCTCTGTCCTCCCTCCTGTTCCCTCCTCTGTCGTTCTTCCATCCTCTGTCCTCCCTCCTGTTCCCTCCTCTGTCCTCCCTCCTGTTCCCTCCTCTGTCGTACCTCCCTCCTTTTCCCCCCTCCTCTGTCGTTCCTCCATCCTGTTCCCTCCTCTGTCCTTCCTCTGTCGTTCCTCCCTCCTAATCCCTCCTCTGTCCTCCCTCCTGTTCCCTCCTCTGTCCTCCATCCTGTTCCCTCCTCTGTCCTTCCTCTGTCATTCCTCCCTCCTAATCCCTCCTCTGTCCTCCCTCCTGTTCCCTCCTCTGTCCTCCATCCTGTTCCCTCCTCTGTCCTTCCTCTGTCGTTCCTCCCTCCTGTTCCCTCCTCTGTCCTCCCTCCTGTTCCCTCCACTGTCGTTCCTCCCTCCTGTTCCCTCCTCTGTCCTTCCTCCCTCCTGTTCCTTCCTCTGTGCTCCCTCCTGTTCCCTCCTCTGTCATTCCTCCCTCCTGTTCCCTCCTCTGTCATTCCTCCCTCCTTTTCCCTCCTCCTCTGTCCTTCCTCCCTCCTGTTCCCTCCTCTGTCCTTCCTCCCTCTTTTTCCCTCCTCCACTGTCATTCCCCCGACATTACCTTGCTACTTCCTGGCAAGGTCGGTGCTGGGTGGCACCCAAGAGCCAGGCAGCCGGAGGGCTAGGGTTACAGCAGTACAGCTTCCCAAATGGCACCCTATTCCCTGTTTCCTGTTCCGTGCACTATTCTTGACCTGGGCACATAGTCATAGGGCCTATAAGGTCTGGTCAAAAGCAGTGCACTAAATGTGCAATAGGGTGCCATTTGGAACGGACCCCGGCTCTCTGCTCCTCACATGTTTTAACAATTTCCTCCCTCCTCCGTGAAAATTATGCAAATATTTTTTTGTCCAGTTTCCTGAAGTCTGGAACACCAATTAAGATTGTCTGTTTGGGTTTCAGGATGATGAAGGAAGGGGTTCGCAGACAGACAGGTAGGAAGGCAGACAGACGAACGGACGGAGGGAGGGAGACTTACGGACAGACTGACAAACAGACCGGGAGGGAGACAGACAGAGGTCGGGAGCCAGTTTAGACAGCGAGACAGACAGGCAGACAGGAGGGAGGCAGACAGGGAGCGAGGCAGGGAGGCAGGGAGTCAGGGATGCAGGGATGCAGGGAGGCAGGGATGCAGGGAGGCAGGGAGTCAGGGATGCAGGGAGGCAGGGAGGCAGGGATGCAGGGAGGCAGGGAGTCAGGGATGCAGGGAGGGAGGCAGGGAGGCAGGGAGGCAGAGAGGCAGGGAGTCAGGGATGCAGGGATGCAGGGAGGCAGGGATGCAGGGAGGCAGGGAGTCAGGGATGCAGGGAGGCAGGGAGGCAGGGATGCAGGGAGGCAGGGAGTCAGGGATGCAGGGAGGCAGGGAGGCAGGGAGTCAGGGATGCAGGGAGGGAGGAAGGGAAAGGAGCAGACAAAAAGTAGAAGTAAAGGAGAATGAAAATGAAGCGAGAGATTAAAGGAGGTAGAAGGAGGAGGACATTCCTGCCAACACGTCTCCTCCTCACTTTCTTCTGTATAGTAACCTTGGCCATAGGGGAGTAGTAACAGACCCATAACTTGGTGTTGATTTCATGATGGATAAGTGATGATCCCTTTCCTGATGAGCCTTCAGTCACACTGATATGTCCCAAATGCTGTCCTATGTCCAGTAGAGTGCCCATGGGACCTGGTCAGAAGTCGTGCACTATAAAATATTGTGGAATGCAGAAAAAAACAGCGATTGTATTTGAACCAGTGGAGGTTTCATCACAACAAAATAAAGCATTATCAATCTGTCTCAATGCTGTGAGACGAGAGCATTATCAATCTGTCTCAATGCTGTGAGACGAGAGCATTATCAATCTGTCTCAATGCTGTGAGAATAGAGCATTATCAATCTGTCTCAATGCTGTCAGAATAGAGCATTATCAATCTGTCTCAATGCTGTGAGATGAGAGCATTATCAATCTGTCTCAATGCTGTGAGACGAGAGCATTATAAATCTGTCTCAATGCTGTCAGAGTAGAGCATTATCAATCTGTCTCAATGCTGTCAGAATAGAGCATGATCAATCTGTCTCAATGCTGTGAGACGAGAGCATTATCAATCTGTCTCAATGCTGTCAGAATAGAGCATTATCAATCTGTCTCAATGCTGTGAGACGAGAGCATTATCAATCTGTCTCAATGCTGTCAGAATAGTGCATTATCGATCTGTCTCAATGCTGTGAGACGTGAGCATTATCATTCTGTCTCAATGCTGTCAGAATAGAGCATTATCGATCTGTCTCAATGCTGTGAGACGAGAGCATTATCAATCTGTCTCAATGCTGTCAGAATAGAGCATTATCAATCTGTCTCAATGCTGTGAGACGAGAGCATTATCAATCTGTCTCAATGCTGTCAGAATAGAGCATTATCAATCTGTCTCAATGCTGTGAGACGAGAGCATTATCAATCTGTCTCAATGCTGTCAGAATAGAGCATTATCAATCTGTCTCAATGCTGTGAGACGAGAGCATTATCAATCTGTCTCAATGCTGTCAGAATAGAGCATTATCAATCTGTCTCAATGCTGTGAGACGAGAGCATTATCAATCTGTCTTAATGCTGTCAGAATAGTGCATTATCGATCTGTCTCAATGCTGTGAGATGAGAGCATTATCAATCTGTCTCAATGCTGTCAGAATAGAGCATTATCAATCTGTCTCAATGCTGTCAGAATAGAGCATTATCAATCTGTCTCCATGCTGTGAGACGAGAGCATTATCAATCTGTCTCAATGCTGTTAGACAAGAGCATTATCAATCTGTCTCAATGATGTCAGAATAGAGCATTATCAATCTGTCTCAATGCTGTCAGAATAGAGCATTATCAATCTGTCTCAATGCTGTGAGATGAGAGCATTATCAATCTGTCTCAATGATGTCAGAATAGAGCATTATCAATCTGTCTCAATGCTGTGAGACGAGAGCATTATCAATCTGTCTCAATGCTGTCAGAATAGAGCATTATCAATCTGTCTCAATGCTGTGAGGCAGAGCATTATTACATTTACATTTACATTTAAGTCATTTAGCAGACGCTCTTATCCATTATCAATCTGTCTCAATGCTGTGAGACTAGAGCATTATCAATCTGTCTCAATGCTGTCAGACTAGAGCATTATCAATCTGTCTCAATGCTGTCAGACTAGAGCATTATCAATCTGTCTCAATGCTGTCAGACTAGAGCATTATCAATCTGTCTCAATGATGTCAGTATAGAGCATTATCAATCTGACCCAATGCTGTCAGACTAGAGCATTATCAATCTGTGTCAATGATGTCAGTATAGAGCATTATCAATCTGTCTCAATGATGTCAGTATAGAGCATTATCAATCTGACTCAATGATGTCAGTATAGAGCATTATCAATCTGTGTCAATGCTGTCAGAATAGAGCATTATCAATCTGTCTCCATGCTGTGAGACAAGAGCATTATCAATCTGTCTCAATGATGTCAGAATAGAGCATTATCAATCTGTCTCAATGATGTCAGAATAGAGCATTATCAATCTGTGTCAATGATGTCAGAACAGAGCATTATCAATCTGTCTCAATGCTGTGAGATGAGAGCATTATCAATCTGTCTCAATGATGTCAGAATAGAGCATTATCATTCTGTCTCAATGCTGTCAGAATAGAACATTATCGATCTGTCTCAATGATCTCCACTCCTCTCAGCAGGTCTAGATCTCCACTCCTCTCAGCAGGTCTAGATCTCCACTCCTCTCAGCAGGCCTAGATCTCCACTCCTCTCAGCAGCCCTAGATCTCCACTCCTCTCAGCAGGCCTAGATCTCCACTCCTCTCAGCAGGCCTAGATCTCCACTCCTCTCAGCAGGCCTAGATCTCCACTCCTCTCAGCAGGCCTAGATCTCCACTCCTCTCAGCAGGCCCAGATCTCCACTCCTCTCAGCAGGCCTCGATCTCCACTCCTCTCAGCAGGCCTAGATAACCACTCCTCTCAGCAGGCCTAGATCTCTGTCTCAATGCTGGAGAGTTCATCAATGAGCTTGATGCCTTGATAAGCTCCTTTCCTGAGGACGGCTCACCTCTCACAGTTCTGGGCGACTTTAACCTCCCCACGTCTACCTTTGACTCTTTCCTCTCTGCCTCCTTCTTTCCACTCCTCTCCTCTTTTGACCTCACCCTCTCACCTTCCCCCTACTCACAAGGCAGGCAATACGCTCGACCTCATCTTTACTAGATGCTGTTCTTCCACTAACCTCATTGCAACTCCCCTCCAAGTCTCCGACCACTGCCTTGTATCCTTTTCCCTCTCGCTCTCATCCAACACCTCCCACACTGCCCCTACTCGGATGGTATCGCGCCGTCCCAACCTTCGCTCTCTCTCCCCCGCTACTCTCTCCTCTTCCATCCTATCATCTCTTCCCTCCGCTCAAACCTTCTCCCACCTATCTCCTGATTCTGCCTCCTCAACCCTCCTCTCCTCCCTCTCTGCATCCCTTGACTCTCTATGTCCCCTATCCTCCAGGCCGGCTCGGTCCTCCCCTCCCGCTCCGTGGCTCGATGACTCATTGCGAGCTCACAGAACAGGGCTCCGGGCAGCCGAGCGGAAATGGAGGAAAACTCGCCTCCCTGCGGACCTGGCATCCTTTCACTCCCTCCTCTCTACATTTTCCTCCTCTGTCTCTGCTGCTAAAGCCACTTTCTACCACGCTAAATTCCAAGCATCTGCCTCTAACCCTAGGAAGCTCTTTGCCACCTTCTCCTCCCTCCTGAATCCTCCGCCCCCTCCCCCCTCCTCCCTCTCTGCAGATGACTTCGTCAACCATTTTGAAAAGAAGGTCGACGACATCCGATCCTCGTTTGCTAAGTCAAACGACACCGCTGGTTCTGCTCACACTGCCCTACCCTGTGCTCTGACCTCTTTCTCCCCTCTCTCTCCAGATGAAATCTCGCGTCTTGTGACGGCCGGCCGCCCAACAACCTGCCCGCTTGACCCTATCCCCTCCTCTCTTCTCCAGACCATTTCCGGAGACCTTCTCCCTTACCTCACCTCGCTCATCAACTCATCCCTGACCGCTGGCTACGTCCCTTCCGTCTTCAAGAGAGCGAGAGTTGCACCCCTTCTGAAAAAACCTACACTCGATCCCTCCGATGTCAACAATTACAGACCAGTATCCCTTCTTTCTTTTCTCTCCAAAACTCTTGAACGTGCCGTCCTTGGCCAGCTCTCCCGCTATCTCTCTCTGAATGACCTTCTTGATCCAAATCAGTCAGGTTTCAAGACTAGTCATTCAACTGAGACTGCTCTCCTCTGTATCACGGAGGCGCTCCGCACTGCTAAAGCTAACTCTCTCTCCTCTGCTCTCATCCTTCTAGATCTATCGGCTGCCTTCGATACTGTGAACCATCAGATCCTCCTCTCCACCCTCTCCGAGTTGGGCATCTCCGGCGCGGCCCACGCTTGGATTGCGTCCTACCTGACAGGTCGCTCCTACCAGGTGGCGTGGCGAGAATCTGTCTCCTCACCACACGCTCTCACCACTGGTGTCCCCCAGGGCTCTGTTCTTGGCCCTCTCCTATTCTCGCTATACACCAAGTCACTTGGCTCTGTCATAACCTCACATGGTCTCTCTTATCATTGCTATGCAGACGACACACAATTAATCTTCTCCTTTCCCCCTTCTGATGACCAGGTGGCGAATTGCATCTCTGCATGTCTGGCAGACATATCAGTGTGGATGACGGATCACCACCTCAAGCTGAACCTCGGCAAGACGGAGCTGCTCTTCCTCCCGGGGAAGGACTGCCCGTTCCATGATCTCGCCATCACGGTTGACAACTCCATTGTGTCCTCCTTCCCAGAGCGCCAAGAACCTTGGCGTGATCCTGGACAACACCCTGTCGTTCTCAACTAACATCAAGGCGGTGGCCCGTTCCTGTAGGTTCATGCTCTACAACATCCACAGAAGTACGACCCTGCCTCACACAGGAAGCGGCGCAGGTCCTAATCCAGGCACTTGTCATCTCCCGTCTGGATTACTGCAACTCGCTGTTGGCTGGGCTCCCTGCCTGTGCCATTAAACCCCTTCAACTCATCCAGAACGCCGCAGCCCGTCTGGTGTTCAACCTTCCCAAGTTCTCTCACGTCACCCCGCTCCTCCGTTCTCTCCACTGGCTTCCAGTTGAAGCTCGCATCCGCTACAAGACCATGGTGCTTGCCTACGGAGCTGTGAGGGAACGGCACCTCAGTACCTCCAGGCTCTGATCAGGCCCTACACCCAAACAAGGGCACTGCGTTCATCCACCTCTGGCCTGCTCGCCTCCCTACCACTGAGGAAGTACAGCTCCCGCTCAGCCCAGTCAAAACTGTTCGCTGCCCTGGCCCCCAATGGTGGAACAAACTCCCTCACGACGCCAGGACAGCGGAGTCAATCACCACCTTCCGGAGACACCTGAAACCCCACCTCTTTAAGGAATACCTAGGATAGGTTAAGTAATCCCTCTCACCCCACCCCCCTAAGTTTTAGATGCACTATTGTTAAGTGACTGTCCCACTGGATGTCATAAGGTGAATGCACCAATTTGTAAGTCGCTCTGGATAAGAGCGTCTGCTAAATGACTTAAATGTA
>NW_025752464.1:0-12582 GCF_021184085.1 Oncorhynchus gorbuscha | reverse complement strand
CTCTCTCTCTCTCTCTCTCTCTCTCTCTCTCTCTCTCTCTCTCTCTCTCTCTCTCTCTCTCTCTCTCTCTCTCTCTCTCTCTCTCTCTCTCTCTCTCTCTCTCTCTCTCTCTCTCTCTCTCTCTCTCTCTCTCTCTCTCTCTCTCTGTCTCTCTCTCTCTCTCTCTCTCTCTCTCTCTCTCTCTCTCTCTCTCTCTCTCTCTCTCTCTCTCTCTCTCTCTCTCTCTCTCTCTCTCTCTCTCTCTCTCTCTCTCTGTCTCTCTCTGTCTCTCTCTCTGTCTCTCTCTGTCTCTCTCTGTCTCTCTCTCTCTCTCTCTCTCTCTCTCTCTCTCTCTCTCTCTCTCTCTCTCTCTCTCTCTCTCTCTCTCTCTCTCTCTCTCTCTCTCTCTGTCTCTCTGTCTCTCTGTCTCTCTCTCTTTCTCTCTCCTTCCATGTCTCTTCCTGTAGTTGAGAATGCGATGGATTCTCTCCTGGAGCTGTCTGTAGCAGCTGAGCGTGTTGGCCCCCTCCCTCCCCTCCTCTCCGGGTTTGAGCTTACCGCAGCTCTCCTCAGCCCCCAACACAACTCCTCAAACCAGACCTTCACCCCAACCCTCCTACGGGGGAGTCCGCTGTCCCCCCTCTCCCCTCCCCGACGGGCCCCTTCCTCTCCGCAGCTAGATAACCAGGACCTGACCACTGACTTGACAGAAGAATTTGATGTTCTGATCGACCGTGAGCTGGAGAATCTTACCATACAGCAGGAAGCTGAAGAGAGGGACCACAGTGATCTTCACTCCTCCTCTTCCTCATCCGTCTCATCCCTCTCCTTCCTCGTTCAGCCCCCCGGGCGCCCAGCAGCAGGCCCTGCCACAGCCGCTCCAGTCCAGCCCAAGAGCCTCAGCCTCCAGGAGGGGCTCCCAGGGGACCAGCCATGCCCAGACAGGGTGTTCTCAGCTGGGCAAGCTTAGCGGACCTCACTCCCCTGTCTCTGACCTGAGTCTCAACTTCTCTGGAGGAGCAGCGGTTACCAGCGGCAACGGTCATTACTGGACTTCAGCCATCTGACTTCATCGCCATCCGAGACGGACAGAACTAAACCCAGCCTGCTTTTGGGACCCAGGGTCCGCCGATCGCCCCTCTGCATTCCAGGCATACAGGAAACTGGACCAGTTCACTGTTCATCCAGAGGGCGAGCGGACCGTACCACCAGGTGGCGTAGTAAGGGGGCGGGACGAGGAGCGTCGCAGGAGAAGAAGAGCAACTCAACAACCCACCGTTCTGGAATACTCGGCGCCGGAGTTCCAGCCACATGTCCGCAGGAATCAGGCAACGGGGCCGGCATTTATCGTCCCTGTGGCGCTAAGCCCCTCCTCCTGGCACACCCGAGCCACACCCGCCTCCCACTGGTTGGCCCAGGGCCCTGTCGGTCAAGCCGCGACCGTCCCCAGGTCTTGGACAGGGGGTGTGTCTGCTGGCCCCAGAGCACCCCTCCTCTGGGCAACATGGTAGGCTCCGGCTGGAGGGGCGTGTCCTAGTGCTGCTACGGGAGCTCCTGGGTCGGGCAAGTCCACCCTGGCCCGGTAAGGGGCGTGTTGGTGTGTGTGTGTATAGGGGGTGGGCGGGGTGTTGGATGGGTGTGTGTGTGTGTTTACAATAATGTTAACCACACTCACCAATAATCGTGTGTGCTTGCATGCGTGTGTTATTCCTGTGTGTGTGTGTGTGTGTGTCTGTGTCTGTCTGTCTGTCTGTATCTGTCTGTCTGTCTGTCTGTCTGTCTGTCTGTCTGTCTGTCTGTCTGTCTGTCTGTCTGTGTGTCTCTGTGTGTGTGTGTGTGTGTGTGTGTGTGTGTGTGTGTGTGTGTGTGTGTGTGTGTGTGTGTGTGTGTGTGTGTGTGTGTGTGTGTGTGTGTGTGTGTGTGTGTGTAGGGCCATGCTGGAACAGAACCCACATGGGGTGGTGTTGAGCACGGATGATTATTTCTGTCGTCATGGGGACTATCGCTATGACCCTCAGCTTTAGGGAGGCCCACGAATGGAACCACGCTAGAGGTCTACACCCTACACCCTAACCCCCTACACCCTAACCCCTACACCCTAACTACACCCTAACTACACCCTAACTTCTACACCCTAACCCCCTGCACCCCCTAACCCCTACACCCTAACCCCTACACCCTAACCCCTACACCCTAACCCCTACAGCCTAACCCCCTATACCCTAACTACACCCTAACCCCTACAGCTAACCCCTGCCCCTACACCTTGACCCTGCAGTGCCTGGCCCTACACTAACCCTACACCCTAACCCCTACACCCTAACCCCTACACCCCCCCTACACCCTAACCCCTACACCTAACCCCTGCACCTAACCCCTACCTAAACCCTACACCCTAACCCTACAGCCTACCACCTAACCCTACCTAACCCCTGCACTACTTGAATCCCCTGCACCCTGCACCTAACCCTACACCCCTACACCCTAACTACACCCTAACCCCTACACCTAACTACACTAACCCCTGCGCCTATTGCTGCCCTAACCCCCTACACCTAACTCCTACCCTAATCCCTATACCCTGGCCCCCTGCTAACCCCTACACCCTAACCCCTACACTAACACCTAACCCCTACACCCTAACCCCTACTCCTAACCCCTACACTAACCCCTACACTAACCCCTACAGCCTACACCCTAACCCCTACAGTACTAACCCCTACAGCCCTACACTAACCCCTACACCTAACACCCTAACCCCTACACCCTAACCCCTACACCCTAACCCCTACACCCTAACCCCTACAGCCTAACCTCTCAGCTTTAGGGGACCCTAACCCCTACAGCCTAACACCCTAACCCCTACACCCTAACCCCTCAGCTTTAGGGGACCCTAACCCCTACACCCTAACCCCTCAGCTTTAGGGGACCCTAACTCCTACAGCCTAACCCCTCAGCTTTAGGGGGCCCTAACCCATATAGCCTCAGCTTTACCCCTCACTTAACCCCCTCAGCTTTAGGGGACCCTAACCCCTACAGCCTAACCCCTCAGCTTTAGGGGACCCTAACCCATACAGCCTGACCCCTCAGCTTTAGGGGACCCTAACCCCTACACCCTAACTAACTCCTACACCCTAACTAATCCCTACACCCTAACTAACCATACACCCTAACTAACCCCTACACCCTAACTAACCACTACACCCTAACTAACCATACACCCTAACTAACCCCTACACCCTAACTAACCATACACCCTAACTAACCCCTACACCCTACCCCTACACCCCTACACCCTAACAACAACCCCTACACCCTAACTAACCCCTACACCCTAACTAACCCCTACACCCTAACTAACCCCTACACCCTAACTAACCCCTACACCCTAACTAACCCCTACACCCTAACTAACCCCTACACCCTAACTAACCCACCCTAACACCCTAACTAACCCCTACACCCTAACTAACCCCTACACCCCTAACTAACCCCTACACCCTAACCCCTAACCCTAACGCCTACACCCTAACCCCTGCCCCTAACTAACCCCTGCACCCTAACTAACCCCTACACTAACCTAGCCCCTACACCCTAACCCCTACACCCTAACCCCTACACCCTAACCATGTAAATGGTCTCTGTTTCCCATTGAATAACATGGTGTTGATGTGTCCTCAGCCCAGGAAGTGATGGAGGCCTCTTTCTCCTGTTATTATTGACAACACCAACATGCAGAGCTGGGAGATGAAACCCTACGTCACTATGGTCTGTCTCTCTCTCTCTTCTTTCTTTAATGTGAACATAAACACACACACACCTAGACACACATCTACACCCACATACCTACACACACACACACACACACACCTGGACACACATCTACACCCACATACACACCTGGACACACACACACACACACACCTAGACACACACACACACACACACACACACACACACACACACACACACACACACACACACACACACACACACACACACACACACACACACACACACACACACACACACACACACACACACACACACAGTCTAATGGTAGGATGTGCTGTATGTCCCTACAGGCTCTGAGGCACAACTACAAGGTTTTGTTCCGGGAGCCTGGTACCTGGTGGAAGAACAAACCCAGGGAACTGGAGAGGTACCAATAAAGTTATTACAAAACACCTGGAGAGGTTATTACAAAACACCTTACAAAACACCTGGAGAGGTACCAATAAAGTTATTACGAAACACCTGGAGAGGTACCAATAAAGTTATTACAAAACACCTGGAGAGGTACCAATAAAGTTATTACAAAACACCTGGAGAGGTACCAATAAAGTTATTACAAAACACCTGGAGAGGTACCAATAAAGTTATTACAAAACACCTGGAGAGGTACCAATAAAGTTATTACAAAACACCTGGAGAGGTACCAATAAAGTTATTACAAAACACCTGGAGAGGTACCAATAAAGTTATTACAAAACACCTGGAGAGGTACCAATAAAGTTATTACAAAACACCTGAAGAGGTACCAATAAAGTTATTACAAAACACCTGGAGAGGTACCAATAAAGTTATTACGAAACACCTGGAGAGGTACCAATAAAGTTATTACAAAACACCTGGAGAGGTACCAATAAAGTTATTACAAAACACCTGGAGAGGTACCAATAAAGTTATTTGTTTATTTGGATCCCCATTAGCTTCAGTTCTCACTGTTTCTGAACAGGTGCTTGCTAGTCATCATATCTTTGACCTGTCAGTTTCTGAACAGGTGCATGCTGGTCATCATATCTTTGACCTGTAACATGTTTCAGTTCATCATCAATCCAGAAGACTCTGAAAGTTCTCACAGTTAGTTTCTGAACAGATGCATGCTGGTCATCTGAATTCACTTCCTCATACACATCCCGAACAACATATATTACCATATACTTTGAATTGATGTAAATTACCAATAAAGTTATTATGATAGGATAGACTTTGATTTAATGTAAACAAACCACTAATAAAGTTATTACAAATTAATTTGAATTGAAGTCATAATGAAAAACTAAATGGATAACCCCTCCTCTCTCTCCCCCTCTCTCCCCTCTATCTCCCCTCTCCTCTCCTCTCTCCCCTCTTTCACTCCCTCCCTCCTCTTTATCTCCCTCCTCCTCTCCCCTCCCCTCCCCCTCTTTCTCTCCCCTCTTTCACTCCCTCCCTCCTCTTTCTCTCCTCTCTCCCTCCTCTCCCCTCTTTCTCTCCTCCCTCCCCCTCCTCTCTCCTCTCACCCTCTACCCCTCCTCTCTTCCTCTCCCCCATCCTCTCTTCCTCTCCCCCATCCTCTCTTCCTCTCCCCTCCTCTCCCCCATCCTCTCTTCCTCCTCTCTACCCCCTCTCCCCATCCTCTCCCTCCTCTCTCCTCCCTCTCCTCTCTCCTCCAACTCTCTCCCCTACTCTCTTCCTCTCTCCCCTCTTCCTCCTCTCTCCCCTCCCTCTCCCCCATCCTCTCTTCCTCTCCCCATCCTCTCTACTCCCCCTCTCCCCCATCCTCTCTTCCTCTCCCTCCTCTCCCTCTCCTCCCTCTCCTCTCTCCTCCAACTCTCTCCCCTCCTCTCTCCCTCCTCTCTTCCTCTCTTCCTCTCTCTTCCTCTCTCCCCTCTCCCTCTCTCCCCTCTCCCCTCCCTCACTCCCCCTCTCTCCTCCCTCTCTCTCCTCTCCTTTCTCTCTCTAGACGTACTAGGCACAGTGTTAAAGCAGAGAAGATCCGTTGGATGATGGAAAATTATGATCGTCACGTGACCATTCACTCCATCATGGGGAGCTCTCACCCCAAACTACCCCCATTATGACCCAACACGACCCCCATCACGACGCCAAACTACCCCCCAACAGGACCCAAGCCCACCCCATCAGGAGGCCAAACTACCCCCAACAGGACCCAAGCCCACCCCATCAGGAGGCCAAACTACCCCCCCAACAGGACCCAAGCCCACCCCACCAGGAGGCCAAACTACCCCCAACAGGACCCAAGCCCACCCCATCAGGAGGCCAAACCACCCCCCATCAGGAGGCCAAACCACCCCCATCAGGAGGCCAAACCACCCCCCATCAGGAGGCCAGCCCACCCCATCAGGAGGCCCAACTACCCCCCATCAGGAGGCCAGCCCACCCCCATCAGGAGGCCAACTACCCCCCATCAGGAGGCCCAACTACCCCCATCAGAGGCCCAACTACCCCCATCAGGAGGCCAAACCACCCCCCATCAGGAGGCCAAACCACCCCCCATCAGGAGGCCAAACTACCCCCCATCAGGAGGCCAAACTACCCCCATCAGGAGGCTAGCCCACCCCATCAGGAGGCCCAACTACCCCCATCAGGAGGCTAGCCCACCCCATCAGGAGGCTAGCCCACCCCATCAGGAGGCCCAACTCCCCCCCCATCAGGAGGCTAGCCCACCCCATCAGGAGGCCAAACTACCACCCCATCAGGAGGCCAGCCCACCCCATCAGGAGGCTAGCCCACCCCATCAGGAGGCCAAACTACCCCCCATCAGGAGGCCAAACTACCCCCATCAGGAGGCTAGCCCACCCCATCAGGAGGCTAGCTCATCCCATCAGGAGGCCAAACTACCCCCCCATCAGGAGGCTAGCCCACCCCATCAGGAGGCCAAACTACCCCCCCATCAGGAGGCTAGCCCGTCACAGTAAGTTTCCTCAACACACCCAGACTGCATCTCAAACTACCCCCCCAACAGGAGACTAGGGATAGGGTCAGGGATAGGGCCCAGGGTCAGGGATAGGATCAGGGATAGGATCAGGGATAGGATCAGGGATAGGATCAGGGATAGGATCAGGGATAGGATCAGGGATAGGATCATGGATAGGGATAGGATCAGGGGTCAGGGATAGGGTCAGGGATAGGATCAAGGATAGGATCGGGGATAGGGTCAGGGATAGGATCAAGGATAGGATCGGGGATAGGGTCAGGGATAGGATCAGGGATAGGGTCAGGGATAGGATCAGGGATAGGGTCAGGGATAGGATCAGGGATAGGGTCAGGGATAGGGTCAGGGATAGGATCAGGGATAGGGTCAGGGATAGGATCAGGGATAGGGTCAGGGATAGGGTCAGGGATAGGGCCAGGGATAGGGCCAGGGATAGGATCAGGGATAGGGTCAGGGATAGGGTCAGGGATAGGGTCAGGGATAGGTTCAGGGCCCAGGGTCAGGAATAGGGTCAGGGATAGGATCAGGGATAGGGTCAGGGATAGGATCAGGGATAGGGTCAGGGATAGGGCCAGGGATAGGATCAGGGATAGGGTCAGGGATAGGGTCAGGGATAGGGTCAGGGATAGGGTCAGGGATAGGTTCAGGGCCCAGGGTCAGGAATAGGGTCAGGGCCCAGGGTCAGGAATAGGGTCAGGGCCCAGGGTCAGGGATAGGGTCAGGGATAGGATCAGGGATAGGGTCAGGGATAGGATCAGGGATAGGGTCAGGGATAGGGCCAGGGATAGGATCAGGGATAGGGTCAGGGATAGGGTCAGGGATAGGGTCAGGGATAGGTTCAGGGCCCAGGGTCAGGAATAGGGTCAGGGCCCAGGGTCAGGGATAGGGTCAGGGCCCAGGGATAGGATCAGGGATAGGATCAGGGATAGGGTCAGGAATAGGATAGGGATAGGGTCAGGGATAGGGTCAGGGTTAGGATCGGGGGGATAGGGTCAGGGATAGGGTCAGGGATAGGGTCAGGGCCCAGGGTCAGGGATAGGATCGGGGATAGGATCGGGGATAGGGTCAGGGATAGGGATAGGATCAGGGATAGGATCAGGGATAGGGTCAGGGATCAGGGATAGGGATAGGATCAGGGATAGGGTCAGGGATAAGGTCAGGGATAGGATCAGGGATAGGGTCAGGGATAGGGATAGGATCAGGGATAGGGATAGGGTCAGGGAGAGGATCAGGGATAAGATCAGCGATAAGATCAGGGATAGGATCAGGGATAGGGTCAGGGGTCAGGGATAAGATCAGGGATAAGATCAGGGATAGGATCAGGGATAGGGTCAGGGATCAGGGATAGGGTCAGGGATAGGATCAGGGATAGGATCAGGGTCAGGGATAGGGTCAGGGATCAGGGATAGGATCAGGGATAGGGATAGGATCAGGGATAGGGTCAGGGATCAGGGATAGGGTCAGGATCAGGGATAGGGCCCAGGGTTAGGGCCCAGGGATAGGGTCAGGGATAGGGTTAGGGCCCAGGGATAGGGTTAGGGCCCAGGGTTAGGGCCCAGGGATAGGGTTAGGGCCCAGGGATAGGGTTAGGGCCCAGGGCTAGGACTAAGGTTAGTTTCAGGCTGCATCACAATAGATCCCTTGAATTGAAGTAACAATGAAAGGGTGATCTCTGTCTCTGTCTCTGTCTCTCTTTCTCCTGATAGGTCCAAGTCCTCAGACAAGGCCCGCCGCGACCTGGTAGGAGAGCAGCGATTGGTCCAGGGCTCTGAGAGGTCCTGCCCCCAGCTCTCGCTTCCCGAGGTGTCGTCGGCCGGCCGCTCCGGGAGAGCCATAACCCCGGGTCACAGCTCTGCCCACGGGTCCACAGAGTTCCTCCCTCAGTGGAAAGGCCTCGGAAAATGTGTGATTCTGGACAATTCTAAAATTCTGGATGAGGAGGATATTCTGATTTAGGAGCGGTGGCCTCTGAACCGGAAGCTCCGTGGCAACCGGACGACGAGGGGAACAGGGGGGAGGAAGAGGGAGAGACAGGAATTCCCCATTGTCTGGTGGAGTCTGTGTTTAGTGCAGATCTCCATGGTGACGACGAGAGGCCCGTGGCTTTCTCCGAGTCGATTGGTCAGAGGGTGAGGAAAGAGAGGAGGAGTAGAACTAGGAAGACGGACTCTGATAGGCTGGAGCCTGCTGTCATAGTGAAGGTCGCTAGCCAATCGATGAGCGAGGGGGGATGGAGAGAGAGGATGGAGGAGGGAAGTTGGTGGGAGAAATGGGTGATGGGGAGAGCAGGTGTGGGATGTGGGAGAGAGGGGAAGAGGGTGAGGGATGGGGGAGAGGGTGAGGGTGAGGAGATGGGGGAGAGGGTGAGGATGGGGAGAGAGGGTGAGGCCTGAGTTGTTGGAGTTTGTTGGAGACTGGCCTTCAGAGGAGGGACTGGAGCAAAGAAGAGGAGGAGGAGGAGGAAGGAATGGGAGGCGCCCTGGGAGGGACAAAGAGGGAGGTGGTGAGGGGGAGGAGGCAGATCCCAGAGGCAGCCAATCAGAAGGGCATCCTGGTCGCGGGCCTCATGTCACAGAGTTCCAGAAGCTTCTAGAGCTCTTACAGGCGGGTGTTGACTCCTTCCCCTGCCCACCTGCCCCTCCCCGTCCCCTCCCCTTAGCTCAGACCGTTCACTTGGAGAAGGAGGAGAGAGGGGTGTGGCAGGAGGAGAAAGGGGTGAGGCAGGGAGGAGAGAGGGGTGATGCAGGAGGGAGGAGAGGGGAGGCGGATAAAGACCGAGTCCTGAGTCGGGAGGAATTACCTGACTGTGTGTCGGCTAACCCTAACTCAACCCAGGTGGTTGGATCCAACACCGTGGAGCAGAGGGAGGGAGAGACCATTCAGGCCGCCGGAGAGGGGGGGACTCAGGGTTTAGTTGAGAAAGACTTGTTGGAGGTAGGAGGAAGCCATATTGGTAAGGTCAGTCAGTGTACTGATAGTGACAGCCATATTGGTGAGGGCAGTGTGGAAGCTGGTGAATGCAGCCATGTTGGTGAGGTCAGTCAGTGCACTGACACTAGTGAGACCAGGGTGGAAGGTGAAGTCGGCCATCTTGGTAGAGGCAGTCAGTGTACTGACGCTAGTGAGACCAGGGTGGAAGGTGAAGTCGGCCATCTTGGTAGAGGCAGTCAGTGTACTGACGCTAGTGAGACCGGGATGGAAGGTGAAGTCGGCCATCTTGGTAGAGGCAGTCAGTGTACTGACCAGGATGGAAGGTGAAGTCGGCCATCTTGGTAGAGGCTAGTGAGACCAGGATGGAAGGTGAAGTCGGCCATCTTGGTGGGGGCAGTGAGGAGCGGAGGCAGAGTTGCAGGGCTGAGAAACAGTGCAAGCTGGCGCTCACCTTCACAAACAACACCCCTCCCTCCCCCAAACCACAGACAGACTCTGACCTCAACCCTGACCTCGAATCTAACTCTGACCTTGCCCCTAATCTCGACTCTGACCTCGACCCTAATCTCCACTCTGACCTCGACCCTAATCTCCACTCTGACCTCGACCCTAATCTCCACTCTGACCTCGACCCTAATCTCCACTCTGACCTCGACCCTAATCTCCACTCTGACCTCGACCCTAATCTCCACTCTGACCTCGACCCTAATCTCCACTCTGACCTCGACCCTCTCCACTCTGACCTCGACCCTAATCTCCACTCTGACCTCGACCCTAATCTGACCTCGACCTAATCTCCACTCTGACCTCGACCCCTCCACTCTGACCACTCTGACCTCGACCCTAATCTCCACTCTGACCTCGACCCTAATCTCCACTCTGACCTCGACCCTAATCTCCACTCTGACCTCGACCCTAATCTCCACTCTGACCTCGACCCTAATCTCCACTCTGACCTCGACCCTAATCTCCACTCTGACCTTAACCCTAACCTCAAACCTGACCTCAACCCTGACCTTAACCCTAACCTCGACCCTGTCCTTAACCCTAACCTCGATCTCAACCCTAACCTCGACCCTGTCCTTAACCCTAACCTCGATCTCAACCCTAACCTCAAACCTAACCTCCAACCTGACCTCTACCCTAATCTCAACCCTGACCTTAACCCTAACCCCCACCGCCCCTCCCCTCCTCCATCATTGGCCGACACAGATCGTTCCTCCCAGACCGACCCGCAAGACTTCTCGCCTTCCTCTGGCGTCTTGACCACAATCGTCGCGACAACCCAACCGACGCCGCGGATACCACTTTCCCCCTAACAACACCTCGCCATTCTCCACGGCAACCCTTCCCGTTTCCTCCCAGAGGTATCGGCGGCGGTCTCGGCCGGCGTTGCGGTTCACCCCTCCGGCCAGCGCGTGGTGCCGTACCGTGTGACCCACGAGAAGGGGAGCCAGGTGGAGGAGAGGGAGCTGGAGGAGGGCCGGACCAAACAGCAGAACCTCGGCATTCTCAGACGCCATTTTAAACTGGTCAACGGACACACTCTGGAGGACCTCTATGACACGTGTCAGCAGGTCGGGATGTGTGTTGTTTATTATTATTATTGTTGTTGTTGTTTATTGTGTGTTTATTTTGTGTTGTTGTTATTATTATTGTTTGTTGTGTGTTGTTTATTGTGTGTTGTTGTTATTATTGATGTTTATTGTGTGTTGTTGTTGTTATTATTATTGTTTATTGTGTGTTGTTGTATTGACTGAGGCTCTATCTGTGTAAAGGAAGAAAGCCTTGTCTGAGCCAGAGCAGCCTATTTCCTGCCCTATTTCCTCTTGCCCTATTGGCTCTAGCTGTGCCCTATTGGCTCTAGCCCTATTTCCCCTGTTGCCCTATTGGCTCTGCTTCTTTCCTCTTGCCCTGTGGCTCTAGCCCTATTATCTTGCCTATTTCCTCTTGCCCTATTGGCTCTTGCCCTATTTCCTCTTGCCCTATTGGCTCTTGCCCTATTTCCTGTTGCCCTATTGGCTCTTGCCCTATTTCCTCTTGCCCTATTGGCTCTTGCCCTATTTCCTCTTGCCCTATTTCCTCTTGCCCTATTTCCTCTTGCCCTATTTCCTCTTGCCCTATTTCCTGTTGCCCTATTGGCTCTTGCCCTATTTCCTCTTGCCCTATTTCCTGTTTCTGTAGTGAGACAGCTTGTGAGACAGGACACTAGTCGATCTCCTGTTTCTGTAGTCCCCTATATGGGGAGGCAGTAGGGCCCCGTCCCCTATATGGGGAGGCAGTAGGGCCCCGTCCCCTATATGGGGAGGCAGTAGAGCCCCGTCCCCTATATAGTGAGGCAGTAGGGCCCCGTCCCCTATATGGGGAGGCAGTAGGGCCCCGTCCCCTATATGGGGAGGCAGTAGGGCCCCGTCCCCTATATGGGGAGGCAGTAGGGCCCCGTCCCCTATATGGGGAGGCAGTAGGGCCCCGTCCCCTATATGGGGAGGCAGTAGGGCCCCGTCCCCTATATGGGGAGGCAGTAGGGCCCCGTCCCCTATATGGGGAGGCAGTAGGGCCCCGTCCCCTATATGGGGAGGCAGTAGGGCCCCGTCCCCTATATAGTGAGGCAGTAGGGCCCATGCCCTATATGGGGAGGCAGTAGAGCCCCGTCCCCTATATGTGGAGGCAGTAGGGCCCCGTCCCCTATATAGCTAGGCAGTAGGGCCCCTTCCCCTATATGGGGAGGCAGTAGGGCCCCTTCCCCTATATGGGGAGGCAGTAGGGCCCTGTCCCCTATATGGGGAGGCAGTAGGGCCCCGTCCCCTATATAGCGAGGCAGTAGGGCCCCGTCCCCTATATAGCGAGGCAGTAGGGCCCCGTCCCCTATATGGCGAGGCAGTAGGGCCCCGTCCCCTATATGGGGAGGCAGTAGGGCCCTGTCCCCTATATGTGGAGGCAGTAGGGCCCTG
>NW_025752463.1:0-12583 GCF_021184085.1 Oncorhynchus gorbuscha | reverse complement strand
CCTGGGATTTACTCTGATCTATGTAGAAGAACCCCTTACAGTATTATAGACACTATGACCTGGGATTTACTATGATCTATGTAGAAGAACCCCTTACAGTATTATAGACACTATGACCTGGGATTTACTATGATCTATGTAGAAGAACCCCTTACAGTATTATAGACACTATGACCTGGGATCTACTATGATCTATGTAGAAGAACCCCTTACAGTATTATAGACACTATGACCTGGGATTTACTATGATCTATGTAGAAGAACCCCTTACAGTATTATAGACACTATGACCTGGGATTTACTATGGTCTTCTAGATTAACCCTTTACAGTATTATAGACACTGTGACCTGGGATTTACTATGATCAATGTAGAAGAACCCCTTACAGTATTATAGACACTATGACCTGGGATTTACTATGGTCTTCTAGATTAACCCCTTACAGTATTATAGACACTATGACTTGGGATTTACTATGATCTATGTAGAATAACCCCTTACAGTATTATAGACACTATGACCTGGGATTTACTACGATCTATGTAGAAGAACCCCTTACAGTATTATAGACACTATGACCTGGGATTTACTCTGATCTATGTAGAAGAACCCCTTACAGTATTATAGACACTATGACCTGGGATTTACTATGATCTATGTAGAAGAACCCCTTACATTCTAACGTCTCCTGTGCAGCTTGTTAGTGGGATACCCTGTGTGTTCGTTAGAGTCTCAGCTTTTTCGATATAGTTTTTAATCTTTTGTAACTCAAACTGATTCTCCCTTGTCTCACAAACACTCTCCAGTTCAGCCCCCGTTAAACCACAGAACGGATGCAGAAGAAACAGACCCATTCAACGGAGCCAAGTCCAACACGGACCCAGAGTTACAGTGGGAATATTTACCTGGACCGAAACACAATAAGATTTGTCTTGATACAACATCAGTTCACTTCACCTGTAATACGGGCTATTTGACCAAGAAGAAGTGTTGGAGTGTTGGAGTGATGGAGTGTTGGAGTGATGGAGTTATGGAGTGTTTGAGTGATGGTGTGTTGGAGTGTTGGAGTGATGGAGTTTTGGAGTGTTGGAGTGTTGGAGTGTTGGAGTGATGGAGTTATGGAGTGTTTGAGTGATGGAGTGTTTGAGTGATGGAGTGATGTAGTGTTGGAGTGATGGAGTGTTGGAGTGATGGAGTTATGGAGTGTTTGAGTGATGGAGTGATGGAGTGTTGGAGTGATGGAGTGTTTGAGTGATGGAGTGATGGAGTGATGGAGTGATGGAGTGTTGGAATGATGGAGTGTTGGAGTGATGGAGTGTTTGAGTGATGGAGTGATGGAGTGTTGGAGTGATGGAGTGATGGAGTGTTGGAGTGATGGAGTGATGGAGTGATGGAGTGTTGGAGTGTTGGCGTGATGGAGTGTTGGAGTGATGGAGTGTTGGAGTGATGGAGTGATGGAGTGTTGGAGTGATGGAGTGTTGGAGTGATGGAGTGTTGGAGTGTTGGAGTGATGGAGTGTTTGAGTGTCCTGGGTTATCCACTGTCCTGGGTTATCCACTGTCCTGGGTTATCCACTGTCCTGGGTTATCCACTGTCCTGGGTTATTCACTGTCTGGAGTTATTCACTGTCCTGCCGTCATTCACTGTCCTGGGTTATCCACTGTCCTGGGTTATCCACTGTCTGGGTTATCCCACTGTCCTGGGTTATTCTGTCTCAGGTTATTCACTGTCTGGTCATTCACTGTCCTGGGTCATCCACTGTCTAGTTTATCCACTGTCCTGGGTTATCCACTGTCCTGGGTTATCCACTGTCCTGGGACATCCACTGTCCTGGGTTATCCACTGTCTGGGTTATCTGTCCTGGGTATCCACTGTCTGGTGCATCCTCACTGTCCTGGATTTATCCTCTGTCTGGGTTATCCACTGTCCTGGAATATCCACAATACTGAGTTTATCCCACTGTCTGGAATTTATCCACTGTCTGGGTTATTCCCGCTGTCTGGGTTATCCACTGTCTGGGTCATCCACTGTCTGGGTCATCACTGTCCTAGTTTATCTCTGCAGGTTATCCTACTGTCACAAGTTTATCCACTGTCTGGGTATACTGTCAACCAGGTTATTCACTGTCCTGGGTTATTCACTGTCTGGTCATTCACTGTCTGAGTTATCCACTGTCTGGAGTTATCCACTGTCCCTGGGTTATCCACTGTCTAGATTTATCCACTGTCCACAGGTTATTCACTGTCCTGGTCATCCACTGTCATGATCTCATCCACTGTCCTAGATATCCTCTGTCCTGGGTTATCCCACTGTCCTGGGTTATCCACTGGCTACCTGGTTATCCACTGTCCTGGGTTATCCACTGTCCTGGATTATCCACTGTCCATCCAGCTGAAAACAAAGAAAATATATTTACCTTATTTGCTGTTTTTCTCTCCCATAAAAACCCCAAAAGGTTCATCCAAGACCCCAGAAAATGGTTTTGGTTTCTGGGTCGTCACATCGATAATACTGTGTCCCAAACGGCATCCTATTCACTATCTAGTACACCACTTTTAATAGTGCTCTGGTTAAAAGTAGACCACTATGTAGAGAATAGGGTGCCATTTGATCCTCAGCTGGTGATCTGTACAGTACGGCGTCAACACAGAATGTACAGTAGCTAATGAAAAGGACCTAGAACGCTGTTCCTGGTGTCAATGCTAGTGAGACAATATGATGGATTGTCCATTTTTACAGGCTATTTCATACGCTGTGCTGCTCTAAACTGGATTTTCGGAGCGCCTACTTGAAACATCCATTTTTTTTGTGACATCGTTATTCATCGGGAGGAATGGAAGAGGCGAGCAGCGAGCGGCGCCAAGGGTCGACTTATTTCCTGTGAACACACTCGGGACAGAGAGAGAGAGGGGGGAGGAGGACAGAGAGCGAGAGGGGGTGGGTGAAAGAGAGAGGGGGACAGAGAGCGAGAGAGGGGGGGATAGAGAGGGAAACAGAGGGGGTGGAGAGGAGAAAGAGAGAGGGGGACAGAAGGGAGAAAGAGAGAGGGGGACAGAGGGAGAAAGAGAGAGGGGGACAGAGGGAGAAAGAGAGAGGGAGAGGGGGTGGAAAGAGAGAGGGGGACAAAGGGAGAAGCAGAGAAGGGGAGGGGGAGAAAGAGAGAGAGGGGGGAGAAAGGGGAGAGAGAGGGGGAGAAAGAGAGAGGGGGACAAAAAGGAGAAGCAGAGAAGGGGAGAGGGGGAGAAAGAGAGAGAGAGGGGGAGAAAGAGAGAGAGAGGGGGAGAAAGAGAAGCAGAGAAGGTGAGAGGGGGAGAAAGAGAGAGAGAGGGGGAGAAGGTCTCTAGGGGGCACTTTTCTCTTCTCGTAGTATAAGCACCCCCTCCCTTCCCCTCCATTCCCCTTCTTACCCCTGGCACCCAGTCATGCTCTTTTCATCACACACACACACACACACACACACACACACACACACACACACACACACACACACACACACACACACACACACACACACCTTCTAACCTTAAGGCGTCCACCTTTCCCAGCTGAAACAGTTTGGTCAGAGTTTGTGCATATCTTATGACAACATTTTGTGACTAGTCCAGACTGTCAATCAGTCAGTCAACCAGTCAGTCAACCAGTCAGTCAACCAGTCAGTCAGTCTCAACGAGTCAGTCAGTCAACCAGTCAGTCAGTCAACCAGTCAGTCAGTCAGTCAGTCAACCAGTTAGTCAGTCAGTCAGTCAACCAGTCAGTCAACCAGTTAGTCAGTCTTCGTCAGTCAACCAGTCAGTCAACCAGTCAGTCAACCAGTCAGTCAGTCAACCAGTCAGTCAACCAGTCAGTCAACCAGTCAGTCAGTTAACCAGACAGTCAACCAGTCAGTCAACCAGTTAGTCAGTCAGTCAGTCAACCAGTCAGTCAGTCAGTCAATCAGTCTGTCAGTCCACCACTAACTCAGTCAACCAGTCAGTCAGTCAACCAGTCGTCAGTCAATCAGTCAGTCAGTTAGGTAAACCAGTCAGTCAGTCAGTCAACCAGTAAATCAGTCAACCAGTCAGTTAGTCAGTAAAACCAGTCAGTCAATCACTCAGTCAGTCAACCAGTAACTCAGTCAACCAGTCAGTCAGTCAGTCAGTCAGTCAATCCCAGTAACTCAGTCAACCAGTCAGTCGGGTTGTAAACCAGTCAGTAAACCAGTCAGTCAGTCAACCAGTCAGTTAATCAGTCAGCCGCTAATCAGTCAGTCAGTCAGTCAGTCAGTCAGTCAACCAGTCAGTCAATCTCAGTCAGGGGCAGTCAACCAGTCAGTCAGTCAACCGCCAGTCAGTCAGTCAGCCGTCAACCAGTCAGTTAATCAGTCAGTCAGTTAATCAGTCAAATCAGTCAACCAGTCAGTCAGTCAATCAGTCAGTCAGTCAGTCAACCAGTCAGTCAGTCAGTCAACCAGTCAGTCAGTCAGTCAACCGTCAGTCAGTCAGTCAGTCAGTCAGTCAGTCAGTCAACCAGTCAGTCGGTCAGTCAACCAGTAAATCAGTCAACCAGTCAGTCAGCCGCAAACCAGTCAGTAAACCAGTCAGTCAGTCAACCAGTCAGTTAATCAGTCAGTCAGTTAATCAGTCAGTCAGTCAGGTCAACCAGTCAGTCAATCAGTCAGTCAGTCAGTCAACCAGTCAGTCAGTCAGTCAGTCAAAATCAGTCAGTCAATCAGTCAGTCAGTCCGTCAACCAGTCGTCAGTCAACCGTCAGTCAACCGCCGTCAGTCAGCCAGTCAGTCAATCAGTCAGTCAACCAGTCAGTCAATCAGTCAGTCAGTCAGTAAGTCAGTCAGTCAACCGGTTGGTCAGTCAGTCAGTCAATTAGTTCAGTCAGTCAACCAGTCAGTCAGTCAGTCAGTCAGTCAACCAGTCAGTTAGTCAGTTGTCAGTCAGTTGCTGTTGTCAGTCAGTTTTCTGTCAACTATTAGTAGTTGTCAACTAGTTAGTTGGGGTTGCTGTCATTGGGGTTGGGTTAACTGCCGTCAGTCGATTCAGAGAAGTCTGGTTTTATGTCAACTGGCCAGTCATGTCGGGGAAGGTTTTATGGGTTGTCAACTCAGTCAGTCGTTTATGTCAGTCAGTCAACCAGTCGATTTTATGATGCCGTCAGTCAGAAAGATCATTGTCAGTCAGTCGATCAAGGTTTATGTCAGTGCCGGAGACCAGTCAACTCAGTCAGTCGTAGTCGATCAGTCAGTCAGTCAGTCAACCAGTCAGCTCAGTCAACCAGTCAGTCAGTCAGTCAGTCAGCAGGGGCTCAGTAGTCGACTCAGTCAGCCGAAGGAGGTTTATGCGTCAGTCAGTCAGTCAGTCAGTAGCAGAGCAGTGGAGGAGGCAACAAAGGTTTTATGTGGTAGTAGAGACTCAGTTAGACAGAGGAAAGGTTTTATGTGGTAGTAGAGACTCAGTTAGACAGAGGAAAGGTTTTATGTGGTAGTAGTGACTCATCAGAGAGACTCAGGAAAGGTTTTATGTGGTAGTAGAGACTCATCAGAGAGACTCAGGAAAGGTTTTATGTGGTAGTAAGAGACTCATCAGAGAGACTCAGGAAAGGCTTTATGTGGTAGTAGTGACTCAGTTAGACAGAGGAAAGGTTTTATGTGGTAGTAGTGACTCATTTAGACAGAGGAAAGGTTTTATGTGGTAGTA
This sequence comes from Oncorhynchus gorbuscha, assembly GCF_021184085.1. Taxonomy (NCBI): domain Eukaryota; kingdom Metazoa; phylum Chordata; class Actinopteri; order Salmoniformes; family Salmonidae; genus Oncorhynchus; species Oncorhynchus gorbuscha. The sequence goes on along the minus strand of NW_025752463.1, from coordinate 6,896 downwards.
GTGACTCATCAGAGAGACTCAGGAAATGTTTTATGGTAGTAGAGACTCAGTTAGACAGAGGAAAGGTTTTATGTGGTAGTAGAGACTCAGTTAGACAGAGGAAAGGTTTTATGTGGTAGTAGAGACTCAGTTAGACAGAGGAAAGGTTTTATGTGGTAGTAGTGACTCATCAGAGAGACTCCTGAAAGGTTTTATGTGGTAGTGGAGACTCAGTTAGACAGAGGAAAGGTTTTATGTGGTAGTAGAGAACTCAGTTAGACAGAGGAAAGGTTTTATGTGGTAGTAGAGACTCAGGAAAGGTTTTATGTGGTAGTAGAGACTCAGTTAGACAGAGGAAAGGTTTTATGTGGTAGTAGAGACTCATCAGAGAGACTCCAGGGAAAGGTTTTATGTGGTAGTAGAGACTCAGTTAGACAGAGGAAAGGTTTTATGTGGTAGTAGAGACTCAGTTAGACAGAGGAAAGGTTTTATGTGGTAGTAGAGACTCAGTTAGACAGAGGAAAGGTTTTATGTGGTAGTAGAGACTCAGTTAGACAGAGGAAAGGTTTTATGTGGTAGTAGAGACTCAGCTAGATGAGGAAAGGTTTTATGTGGTAGTAGAGACTCAGTTAGACAGAGGAAAGGTTTTATGTGGTAGTAGAGACTCAGTTAGACAGAGGAAAGGTTTTATGTGGTAGTAGAGACTCAGTTAGACAGAGGAAAGGTTTTATGGGTAGTAGAGACTCAGTTAGACAGAGGAAAGGTTTTATGTGGTAGTAGAGACTCAGTTAGACAGAGGAAAAAGGTTTTATGTGGTAGTAGAGACTCAGTTAGACAGAGGAAAGGTTTTATGTGGCAGTATGGTTTCATGCGTCCTGGTAGAGAGTTATGACTGTAATATTCATTCTGCCTGATAAATGTCATCGAACATTTTTATTTAGTTGATTGCCTTCGATAAATCTCCCTGTGATTAAACAGAGCACAGATAGCACTTAAAATGCAATTTCAAACTTAGATGACATTCTGTGTGATGTCAGCATTATCATAGGTGTCTGTGTGTCCCAAATGGAACTCTTTTCCCTTTATAGACACAACTTTAGACCAGGACCTATAGGGTAGTACACTACTTTAGACTAGGACCTATAGGTAGTGCCCTACAGTATAAAGGGCCTATAGGGTAGTGCCCTACAGTATAAAGGGCCTATAGGGTAGTGCCCTACAGTATAAAGGGCCTCAGGGTAGTGCCCTACAGTATAAAGGGCCTATAGGGTAGTGGACTACTTTAGACCAGGACCTATAGGGTAGTACACTACTTTAGACTAGGGACCTATAGGGTAGTGCCCTACAGTATAAAAGGGCCTATAGGGTAGTGCCCTACAGTATAAAGGGCCTATAGGGTAGTGGACTACTTTAGACCAGCTCCTATAAGGAAGTGGACTACTTTAGACCAGGGCCTATAGGGTAGTGCATACTTTAGACCAGGGCCTATAGGGTAGTGGACTACTTTAGACCAGGGCCTATAGGGTAGTGGACTACTTTAGACCAGGGCCTATAGGGTAGTGCACTACAGTATAAAGGGCCTATAGGGAAGTGCCCTACAGTATAAAGGGCCTATAGGGTAGTGCCCTACAGTATAAAGGGCCTATAGGGTAGTGCCCTACAGTATAAAGGGCCTATAGGGTAGTGCCCTACAGTATAAAGGGTCTATAGGGTAGTGGACTACTTTAGACCAGGACCTATATTAATATAGGCCCAGACCACAATATTCTGCCCATATGAACACATTAATATAGGCCCAGGCCAAATATTCTGCCCATATGAACACATTAATATAGGCCCAGACCACAATATTCTGCCCATATGAACACATTAATATAGGCCCAGACCACAATATTCTGCCCATATGAACACATTAATATAGGCCCAGGACACAATATTCTGCCCATATGAACACATTAATATAGGCCCAGGACACAATATTCTGCCCATATGAACACATTAATATAGGCCCAGGCCACAATATTCTGCCCATATGAACACATTAATATAGGCCCAGGCCTGCCCATATGAACAATATTCTGCCCATATGAACACATTAATATAGGCCCAGGACACAATATTCTGCCCATATGAACACATTAATATAGGCCCAGGCCACAATATTCTGCCCATATGAACACATTAATATAGGCCCAGGACACAATATTCTGCCCATATGAACACATTAATATAGGCCCAGGCTACAATATTCTGCCCATATGAACACATTAATATAGGCCCAGGACACAATATTCTGCCCATATGAACACATTAATATAGGCCCAGGCCACAATATTCTGCCCATATGAACACATTAATATAGGCCCAGGACACAATATTCTGCCCTTTGAAAATCAGTAAGTATTTTTATTAACTAACAGATTCATGAACACAATCAGGAAGTAGTTAACCTACACAACGGTGTTTTATATTCTTTAACAACAGTCTCATGAACACAATCAGGAAGTAGTTAACCTACACAACGGTGTTTTATATTCTTTAACAACAGTCTCATGAACACAATCAGGAAGTAGTTAACCTACACAACGGTGTTTTATATTCTTTAACAACAGTCTCATGAACACAATCAGGAAGTAGTTAACCTACACAACGGTGTTTTATATTCTTTAACAACAGTCTCATGAACACAATCAGGAAGTAGTTAACCTACACAGAGCATGTGAGTCTTCAGAGGCCTCTGTCTGAACCGTCCATCGCCTCTGTATTCTCTCTTGTGTTGAGATCTTTAGCCTTCTCCGTCCTTTCCTAACCCTGATGACGGCGTCGGGACGGAACACATTGGTTTTAGTAAGAAAACAGCTACTGGATCAATTTCCAAGAGTGGTTGAATATCCTTTTCACTTCCCTTTCCTCTTGTCTCCATGGTGACAGACTACATCACTTCCCTTTCCTCTTGTCTCCATGATGACAGACTACATCACCTCCTTTTCCTCTTGTCTACATAATGACAGACTACATCCCTTTCCTCTTGTCTACATAATGACAGACTACATCCCTGTCCTCTTGTCTACATAATGACAGACTACATCCCTTTCCTCTTGTCTCCGTGGTGACAGACTACATCACTTCCCTTTCCTCGTGTCTACATGATGACAGACTACATCACCTCCTTTTCCTATTTTCTACATGATGACAGACTACATCACTTCCCTTTCCTCTTGTCTCCATGGTGACAGACTACATCACTTCCCTGTACTCTTGTCTACATGGTGACAGACTACATCACTTCCTGTCCTCTTGTCTACATGGTGACAGACTACATCACTTCCCTGTCCTCTTGTCTACATGGTGACAGACTACATCCCTGTCCTCTTGTCTACATGATGACAGACTACATCACTTCCCTTCTCTTGTCTACATGATGACAGAATACATCACTTCCTTTTCTCTTGTCTCCATGGTGACAGACTACATCACTTCCTTTCCTCTTGTCTCCATGGTGACAGAATACATCACTTCCCTTTCCTCTTGTCTCCATGGTGACAAAATACATCACCTCCCTTTCCTCTTGTCTCCATGGTGACAGACTACATCACTTCCCTTTCCTCTTGTCTCCATGATGACAGACTACATCACCTCCTTTTCCTCTTGTCTACATAATGACAGACTACATCCCTTTCCTCTTGTCTACATAATGACAGACTACATCCCTGTCCTCTTGTCTACATAATGACAGACTACATCCCTTTCCTCTTGTCTCCATGGTGACAGACTACATCACTTCCCTTTCCTCGTGTCTACATGATGACAGACTACATCACCTCCTTTTCCTATTTTCTACATGATGACAGACTACATCACTTCCCTTTCCTCTTGTCTCCATGGTGACAGACTACATCACTTCCCTGTACTCTTGTCTACATGGTGACAGACTACATCACTTCCCTGTCCTCTTGTCTACATGGTGACAGACTACATCACTTCCCTGTCCTCTTGTCTACATGGTGACAGACTACATCCCTGTCCTCTTGTCTACATGATGACAGACTACATCACTTCCTTTCCTCTGTCTACATGATGACAGAATACATCACTTCCCTTCCTCTTGTCTCCATGGTGACAGACTACATCACTTCCCTTTCCTCTTGTCTCCATGGTGACAGAATACATCACTTCCTTTCCTCTTGTCTCCATGGTGACAAAATACATCACCTCCTTTTCCTCTTGTCTCCATGGTGACAGACTACATCACTTCCCTTTCCTCTTGTCTCCATGGTGACAGAATACATCACTTCCTTTCCTCTTTGTCTACATGATGACAGACTACATCACATCCCTGTATTCTTGTCTACATAATGACAGACTACATCACTTCCCTTTCCTCTTGTCTACATGATGACAAACTACATCACTTCCCTTTCCTCTTGTCTACATGATGACAGACTACATCACTTCCCTTTCCTCTTGTCTACATGATGACAGAATACATCACTTCCTTTCCTCTTGTCTCCATGGTGACAGACTACATCACTTCCTTTCCTCTTGTCTCCATGATGACAGACTACATCACTTCCTTTCCTCTTGTCTCCATGGTGACAGACTACATCACTTCCCTTCCTCTTGTCTCCATGGTGACAGACTACATCACTTTCCTTTCCTCTTGTCTACATGATGACAGACTACATCACTTCCCTTTCCTCTTGTCTCCATGGTGACAGACTACATCACTTCACTTTCCTCTTGTCTACATGATGACAGACTACATCACTTCCCTTTCTCTTGTCTCCATGGTGACAGACTACATCACTTCCCTTTCCTCTTGTCTACATGATGACAGACTACATCACTTCCTTTCCTCTTGTCTCCATGGTGACAGACTACATCACTTCCCTTTCCTCTTGTCTACATGATGACCAGACTACATCACTTCCTTTCTCTTGTCTCCATGGTGACAGACTACATCACTTTCCTTTCCTCTTGTCTCCATGGTGACAGACTACATCACTTCCCTTTCCCTCTTGTCTACATGATGACAAACTACATCACTTCCCTTTCCTCTTGTCTACATGGTGACAGACTATATCACTTCCTGTCCTCTTGTCTACATGGTGACAGACTACATCCCTGTCCTCTTGTCTACATGGTGACAGACTACATCCCTGTCCTCTTGTCTACATGATGACAGAATACATCACTTCCCTGTCCTCTGTCTACATGGTGACAGACTACATCACTTCCTGTCCTCTTGTCTACATGGTGACCCAGACTACATCCCCTATCCTCTTGTCTACATGGTGACCAGACTACATCCCTGTCCTCTTGTCTACATGACAGACAGAATACATCACTTCCCTGTCACTCTTGTCTACATGATGACAGACTACATCACTTCCCCTTTCCTCTTGTCTACATGATGACAGAATACATCACTTCCCTTTCCTCTTGTCTACATGATGACAGACTACATCACTTCCCTGTCCTCTTGTCTCCATGGTGACAGACTACATCACTTCCCTGTCCTCTTGTCTACATGTTGACAGACTACATCCCTGTCCTCTTGTCTACATGATGACAGACTACATCACTGTCCTCTTGTCTACATGATGACAGACTACATCACCTCCTTTTCCTCTTTTCTACATGATGACAGACTACATCACTTCCCTTTCCTCTTGTCTCCATGATGACAGACTACATCACTTCCCTTTCCTCTTGTCTCCATGGTGACAGACTACATCACTTCCCTTTCCTCTTGTCTCCATGATGACAGATTACATCACTTCCCTTCCCTCTTGTCTCCATGGTGACAGACTACATCACTTCCCTTTCCTCTTGTCTCCATGGTGACAGAATACATCACTTCCCTTTCCTCTTGTCTACATGATGACAGACTACATCACATCCCTGTACTCTTGTCTACATAATGACAGACTACATCCCTGTCCTCTTGTCTCCATGATGACAGACTACATCACCTCCCTGTCCTCTTGTCTACATGATGACAGACTACATCACCTCCCTGTCCTCTTGTCTCCATGATGACAGACTACATCCCTGTCCTCTTGTCTACATGATGACAGACTACATCACCTCCCTGTCCTCTTTTTTTACATGATGACAGACTTCATCAGCATTTAGTGAAAGCTTGGCACTCCCATTCATGTTGTAAATCAGCAGTGTTTAACACACCCTCAGCAGAGCGACCAAAGGAACAGCCATCCTCCCCTCACAGCCCCCAGTGTAGTGGACTGGTGACTGGTGACTGGTGCTCTGTCCTAGGGGAGGTCGTGTGGACGGGCCCAGTGTGACACACCGCTCTGGGGCTTTCACACATCTGGACTCCCTCCTCTGTCTTGTTCCCTGAGGATGGAGGCCCCCTGTGGTGACTTCTGGACAGATAGCAGCGGTCACATGATCTGAGTCCCAAACGGAACGCTGCTCCCTGCAGGCTCTGGTCAAGGTAGTGGACTAAATAAGGGAACATGGCGGTATTTGGGATGCCACCATGGTGGCTGGGAAATACAAGGACCCTAGGCATTAACACACACACACACACACACACACACACACACACACACACACACACACACACACACAAACACACACACACACACACACACACACACACACACACACACACACACACACACACACACACACACACACACACGGTCAACTGGAAGGTCACTGTGTTAGACAGTAATGACTCTAATCAAATCTACCCAGCAACCCACCTTCACACAGACAACATGTTGTTGGTATTTTGGACCAATCGCTGTCTTCCCTTCAATCACACAGTGACACTATGAACATCAAATCAAATGTATTTATAAAGTCCTTCTTACATCAGCTGATATCTCAAAGTGTTGTACAGAAACGCAGCCTAAAACCCCAAACAGCAAGCAATGCAGGTGTAG
>NW_025752462.1:0-12583 GCF_021184085.1 Oncorhynchus gorbuscha | reverse complement strand
AGTCCTGATGGGAGCAGTAATCCCGTTGGAATTGTCCTCAGCAGAAAGCAGATAGGTGGATTGAGTTCAGATGCTCTCCTATCGATCCCAACTGCTGCTGCTGATGCTGCTCTGGGATATACTACCACCGACCCTCTGTGTCAACAGGAAAGAGAGGGATGGAGAGGGAGGTGGGGGGGGACAGAATGAGAGGTTACCATGGAAACCACCAGACTAACTTCATCTCAGCTTCTCCCCTCTTCTCTCCTCCCTCATCTCCTATCCTCCCTACATCTCTTCCTTCCTTCTTTCTAGCAGCAAGAAAGAAAAAAAGAGAGAGAGAGAGAGAGAGAGATTCACCAGCTCTACTCTCAGCTGCAATGTGTGCATCTTTATGCCTGTGAGAGAAAGTAATAGATATGTTGAAAAGCTTCGGGGGAAGCACTCCGCTCAGTAGTTGTCTTGCTCGAAGCCTAATGAGTGAGACATGGCTGGAGTAAGTGACAGGGTAGCACCAGTCTCGGATGACTCCCAGTCACTTTAGGCCCTGATAGGCACCCAATTTGGGAGCTCTTCCTCTCTCAGCCCGAGAGACTGGCAGGGGCGATAGAATGTGTGTTTCTGTGAAAGCAGAGGGAAAAGGATTGTGTGCTAAAGGATTCTGAGTGGTAGAAAAAGAGCAACATGACTGATAAGGTGTGTGTGTGTGTGTGTGTGTGTGTGTGTGTGTGTGTGTGTGTGTGTGTGTGTGTGTGTGTGTGTGTGTGTGTGTGTGTGTGTGTGTGTGTGTGTGTGTGTGTCTGAGGTGAAATATACACACACACACATATGAACATTATTATTTATATGGACTCTAATGGCTGACACATCAACATTTTCCTCCATCTTCCCTCCCTGTTTTTCATTTCCCACTCGGTCTCACTCTCTCCCTTCCTTCCCCTCTCTTTCTTTCTGTCTCCCTCTGATGTGAGAATATTATTCCAATGTTCTCCGTTAATGTTTCATATTACACTGATGATGTCAAAGGACCTGTTTACAGTGCCTTGCAAAAGTATTCACACCTTTTAAACATTTTTCTATTTATTTTTGTTGAATGACGACCTGTAATTTAAATTGATTTTGATTTTGATTTCATGTAATGGACACACAAAATAGTCAAATTGATGAAGTGAAATTTAAAAAAGTAGTTTTTTTTTTAAGTGGAAAAAAGGAAAAATGGAACGTGCAAATCTATTCACCCCCTTTGTTATAGCTCCTAAATAATATCTGGTGCAAACAATTACCTTCAGAAGTTAGTTATATAAAGTCCACCTGTATGCAATCTAAGTGTCACATGATCTCAGTATATATACACCTGTTCTGAAAGGCCCCAGAGTCTGCAACACCACTAAGCAAGGGGCACCACCAAGCAACCATGAAGACCAAGGAGTTCTCCAAACAGGTCAGGGACAAAGTTGTGGAGAAGTACAGATCAGGATTGGGTTATAAAAAATATCAGAAACTTTGAACATCCCACGGAGCACCATTAAAACCATCATTAAAAAAATGAAAGAATATGGCACCACAACAAACCTGGCAAGAGAGGGCCGCCCACCAGAACTCACGGACCAGGCAAGGAGGGCATTAATCAGAGAGACAACAAGGAGACCGAAGATAACCCTGAAGGAGCTGCAAAGCCTCATAGCAGAGATTGGAGTATCTGTCCACAGGACCACTTTAAGCCGTACATTCCACAGAGCTGGGCTTTACAAAAGAGTGCCGAGGAAAAAGCCATTGCTTAAAGAAAAAAATAAACCGTTTGGTGTTAGCCAAACATGCTGGGAGACTCCCGAAGATCTGGCGCAAACCCAACACATCTCAGCATCTTGAACACCATCCCCACTGTGAAGCATGGTGGTGGCAGCATCATGCTGTAGGTATGTTTTTCATCAGTGGGGACTGGGAAACTGGTCAGAATTGAAGAAATTATGGATGGCGCTAAATACAGGGAAATTCTTGAGGGAAACCTGTTTTAGCCTTCCAGAAATTTGAGACTGGGACGGAGGTTCACCTTCCAGCAGGACAATGACCCTAAGCATACTGCTAAAGCGACACTCGGGTGGTTTAAGGGGAAACATTTACATTTCTTGGAATGGCCTAGTCAAGCCAGACCTCAATCCAATTGAGAATCTGTGGTATGACTTAAAATATTGCTGTACACCAGCATAACCCATCCAACTTGAAGGAGCTGGAGCAGTTTTGCCTTGAAGAATGGGCAAAAATCCCAGTGGCTAGATGTGCCAAGCTTATAGAGACATAACCCAAGAGACTTGCAGCTGTAATTGTAGTGAAAGGTGGCATGTTGTGTAAATCAAATGATACAAACCCCCAGAAATGATATTTCACTTCCAGGTTGTAAAGCAACAAAATAAGAAAAATGCAAAGGGGGGTGAAGCCACGGTATACCCCTACACACACACACACACACACACACACACACTTAACCAATGATGTGTTTAACCTCGCAGTCGGTGTTCCAATTCATCCCAAATGTGTTTATGGGGTTGTGGTCAGGGCTCTTTGCAGGCCAGTCAAGTTCTTCCAGACCGATCTCTTTTTCTGTATGGACCTCGGTTTGAGCACGGGGGCATTGTCGTGCTGAAACTGTTACCACAAAGTTGGTAGCACAGAATTGTCTAGAGTGTGATTGTCTACTAAGATTTCCTTCATTGGAACTCAGGGGCCTAGCCCGAACCATGAACCCCCAGACCATTATTCCTCCTCCACCAAACTTTACAGTGGCACTATGCATTTGGGTAGGTAGCTTCACCTGGCATCTGCCAAACCCAGATTTGTATCAATCGAACTGACAGATGGTGAAGAGTGATTCATCACTCCAGAGAACACTTTTCCACTGCTCCAGAGTCCAATGGCGGCGAGCCTTCCCTCCAGCCGACGCTGGGCATTGCATGGTTATGGTAGGCTTGTATGGCTGCTCGGTAGGCTGCTCGGCCATAGAAACCCATTTCATGAAGCTCCCTGACAAACAGTTATTGTGCTGACGTTGCTCCCAGAAGCAGGAACTCGGAAGTGAGTGTTGTAACCGAGGACAGCCAATGTTTTACATGCTTCAGCAAGGGTGGGCAATTCAGTCCTGATCGTGATCTTCAGTTTTTAGAATGCAATTGGATTAATCTGCTGTGTTTGCTAGAATGGAGAAAAGTGTGACACCAATCATGCCCCAGAGGACTGGAGTTTCCCAGCTGTGCTACACGTTTCAGCACTCGAAGCCGGTCCCGTTCCCGTGAGCTTGTGGCTACCACGTCGCAGCTGAGCCGTTGTTTCTCCTAGACCTTTTTCACTTCGTAATAACAGCACTTACAGTTGACCTTTGCAGCTCCTAGCAGGGCAGACATTTCACAAACTGACTTGTTGGATTTTTATTTTTTTATTTTTATTTTACCTTTTATTTCACTAGGCAAGTAGAGATTAGAACAAATTCTTATTTTCAATGACTTGGCCTAGGAACAGTGGGTTAACTGCCTGTTCAGGGCAGAACGACAGATTTTGTACCTTGTCAGCTCGGGGATTTGAACTTGCAACCTTCGGTTACTAGTCCAATGCTCATAGGATAGGTGGCATCCTATGACGGTGCCACTTGAAAGTCACTGAGCTCTTTCAGTAAGGCCATTCTACTGTCACTGTTTGTCTATAGAGTTGCATGGCTGTGTGTTTGATTTTATACACCTCTCTGCAAAGGTTTGACTGAAATAGACACATCTACTAATTTTAAGGGTGTCCACATACTTTGTATATGACTCCCAGTCACTTTAGTGCCCTTCGGAAATATTCAGACCCTTGACTTTTTCCACATTTTGTTACGTTACAGCCTTATTCTAAAATTGATTCAATAGTTTTATACCCTCATCAATCAACAGACAATACACCATAATGACAAAGAAAAAATAGTTTTTGGGACATTTTTGCTAATTTATTTTGTTTAGGCCTCATGTCTATTTGTAAACTGCTTACCAATGTACTTAGAGCAGTACAAATAAATGTTTAGTCATACCCATGGTATACGGTCTGATATATCACGGCTGTCAGCCAATCAGCATTCAGGGCTTGAACCACACCGTTTTGAATCTATTATAGACACCTTAATGTGTATTTTTTATTATATGTGAACAGAAAATAAAAATCTAAGTATTTATTTTCTTAGAGAGTACGCATGTTACTGTCCCCACTACCACAAATACATACTTCAATAAATCAATTTTGACCTTGAAAAATGTCATCGAAATACTCTAGAGCCTATACATTCCAATGTAGGACTGCTCCTTCTGAGGACTACCAATATGGCCGACCGTTTGCTTCAAAACCTCTAATTGGCCTATACGTACCGTCAGCAATACAGGTTTTATATGCATCATTGCACTAACCTATTCAACCCCGCACGTACACATCACCCACAATGTAAAGAAACCATATAACCCACAACATGAAGCAACGCAAATTGTATGTACTGTTTAATTGGTCTGCTAACATCAATAATGTGGTGTAAAATATATATGTATATATATTTTGTTTCAGCTTCACGGCCGAATCGGAAAGGGAGAAAAGGAGTGGATTGAAGCATTCCAGGAATCGATAGCCAAACGCTCCGATTATGAAGTGGCCGAGAAGATCTGGTTCAATGAGTCCAACAGGATCTGCCCCGACTGCCGGCGTCGGCAGCCCGAATGGGCTCCATCAATCTGGGGTTGTCATCTGTAAGAAGTGTGCAGGTACTAAAGAGACTGCCGCTATGCCAATGTCACTCTCCAAACTTTACATTGTTTTATTCTATAGACTCTACTTCCACTCCCTCCCATACCTCTCCTTCACACATGCATCCCTTCTGTCCTCTTTTGTCTCTTGTCCTCGGCTTCCTTCTCTTCTTCCCTTCCTCACCCTGCTCCTCCCTCTCCTCCCTCCTCCTCCCTCCTTGCTCTTCACTTTAACTGGATTGATAGACTCTGTTGAACATGAAAATAGAGCTTGACTCTCGCCTCACTTTTCACAAATGGAACAGGGGGATGGGTGGGCAGAGAGTCTGAAACCAACCATTTCAGAGAGAGACGGAGAGAGAAAAAGGGTACAAGCCAGGGAGAGAATGAGAAGCAGATAAAGAAGAGAGAGGTAGCGAGAGAAAGAGAGAAAAAGAGAATAGACGGGTGTCCGATAGACAAAATCAAAAAAGGAACGCCTCACTGATATCATGTGTTACACCACCCAGGAAGACTAGTAGCAAGAGTTCATGTCTAACACCACCCAAGAAAGACTAGTAGAGTTCATGTGTTACACCACCCAGGAAGGCGATTAGGAGGTCATGTGTTACCACCCAGAAAGACTAGTAAGTCATGTCTAACACCACCCAGAAAGACCAGTAAGAGTTCATGTCTAACACCACCCAGAAAGACTAGTAAGAGTTAATGTGTTACACCACCCAGAAAGACTAGTAAGAGTTCATGTCTAACACCACCCAGGAAGACTAGTAGGGGTCATGTGTAACTTCACCCAGGAAGAATAGTAAGAGTTAATGTGTTACACCACCCAGGAAGACGATTAGGAGGTCATGTGTTACACCACCCAGGAAGAATAGTAAGAGTTCATGTCTAACACCACCCAGAAAGACTAGTAAGAGTTCATGTGTTACACCACCCAGGGGTTATTTGTGTGTGCTAACCTAGCCTCTGACTAGCCGGACGGATTAGATTAAATAAAAACAGAGAATACAGTGCCTTGCAAAAGTACTCACCCCCTTGCATTTTCCTTATTTTTTTGCATTACAACCTGTAATTTAAATTGATTTTTTAATTTGAATTTCATGTAATGGACATACACAAAATAGTCAAATTGGTGAAGTGGAATGAAAAAATAACTTGTTTCAAAAGAATGTAAAAAATAGAAAATGGTAAAGTGGTGCACTATTGTAAAGTGACTGTTCCACTGGATGTCATAAGGTGAATGCACTAATTTGTAAGTCGCTCTGGATAAGAGCGTCTGCTAAATGACTTAAATGTAAAAAATGTAAAATGTATTCGCTCCCTTTGATATGAAAAACCCGAATAAGATCTGGTGCAACCAATTACCTTCAGAAGTCACATGATCTGTCACATGATCTCAGTATATTTACACCTGTTCTGAAAGGTACAAGAGTCTGCAACAACACTAAGCAAGTGGCCCAATGAAGATCAAGGAGCTCTCAAACTGGTCAGGAACAAAGTTGTGGAGAAGTACAGATCAGGTTGGGTTAAAAAAATATATCAGAAACTTTGAACATCCTACAGAGCACCAATAAAAATCCATTATAAAAATGAAAGAATATGGCACCACAACAAACCTGTCATGAGAGGGCCGCCCACCAAAACTCAGACCAGGCAAGGAGGGCATTAATCAGAGAGACAACAAGGAGACCAAAGATAACCCTGAAGGAGCTGCAACATTCCACAGCGAAGAATGGAGTATCTGTCCATAGGACAACTTTAAGCCGTACACTCCACAGAGCTGGGCTTTACAGAAGAGTGGCCAAAACAAAGCCAATGCTTAAAGAAAAAATACGGAAACACATTTTTGTATTTGCCAAAAGACATGTGGGAGACTCCAACATATGGAAGAAGGTACTCTGGTCAAAGGAGGCTAAAAAGCTTTTTGGCCATCAAGGAAAATGCAATGTCTGGGGCAAACCCACCACCTCTCATCCCCACAGTGAAGCATGGTGGTGGCATCATCATGCTGTGGGAAAGTTTTTCATCAGTAGGGACTGGAAACTGGTCAGAAATGAATGACTGATAGATGGCGCTAAACAGGGAAATTATTGAGGGAAACCTTCAGCAGGACAATGACCCTAAGCATACTGCTAAAGCGACACTCGAGTGGTTTAACGGGAACTATTTTACATGTCTTGGAATAGCCTAGTCAAAGCACAGACCTCAATCCAATTGATAATATGTGGTATGACTTAAAGATTTGCTGTACACCAGCGTAACCTATCCAACTTGAAGGAGTTTTCTGATCAGTTTTGCCTTGAAGAATGGGCAAAAATCCCAGTGGCTAGATGTGCCAAGCTTATAGAGACATACCCCACGAGACTTGCAGCTGTAATTGTAAAAATATTTGCATCTACAAAAAGTGGTAGGCATGTTGTGCAACCCCCCACCCCCCAAATGTATTTTAATTCCAGGTGTCGTGTCTTTGTCTATGCCTGATTAAATGATATGACATGCTATTCTATAAAATAATTTCTCTGTATTCATATTACCTGATTAAGCTAATCAGGTGAATGTAATTAACTAGAAAGTCGGGGCATCACTGTAACGATACTGGGTGTTGAAGAAGGAGACAAAGGTGCAGCGTGGTTGGCGTCATGATTTTTAATAAACTGAACACCGCAACGAAAAAACAGAAGCGCCGCACAGTTCTGTCAGGCAACAAAACAGCTAAAAAAGAAAATGACTCCCCACAAACGCAATGTCGGAAAATCACAACTTTTATATGATCCCCTATCAGAGATAAACAGCTGCCTCTGATTGGGAACCACACTTGGCAAAAACAACAAAGAAATAGAAAACATTGATTCCCGTGTCACACACTGACCTAACCAAACATAGAGAATAAATAAGGATGTCTAAAGTCAGGGCGTGACAACTACAAAATAATGTTTATAGAGCTGTTATCTTCGGGAAAAACTCTTAAAGACCTGGTAATATTTTACATTAATAGCAGTCAATATTTAATCGTCACCTTGTTTAGTCTCATGAAAGTTGTAAATTCTGCTTATCTTCACGAACCCTGGCTAACGAGTTGAATCAGCAATACATCATTTGGTTTAATTCTTATGTACTAAATACCTAACTAATCACACAGAATGAATCCTACATTGATGGACCTGGTGAACCGAGCCGATACAGCGGCTGTTTACATAAAGGAAGGGGGGGGGTTGATTGAAAGAGCGGAAAGACTGAGTAACAAAGGGAGAAGCTATGATATCGTAAATACAGAATCTTATGCACTCTAAATAACCGCACATTTGAAAAAGGAAAATGCAATCAGTATTTACTCTGAGCTGCGCTTCGGTAGATTGGTCGTAGATGGTATGCCGGGTTGTCCAGTATGGATCTCTGGTTCTCGGAAGACTGTCTAGTGGTGAACTGGAGCGTGGTAGAATAGATTGTCCGTCCTCTCCTAGCCCACGTCTACAGTTGCTGCGCTAATGCGACGGCTAGGAGGTATCACTTCTTTAGTGAATAACACTTCAAAGTTCATACCAAGTTGCCATGCTATATGCTCATGCTATATTCTGGCTGGTATAGTCGAAATTCATCCTTCCGGCATGTAGGTCGTCACCGTCCCATTGAAATTCAATGCTAATTTCGTTTGATTCTTGCCTCACAGTGCATGGTGGTAGTATGTATTATATAGATCTCCCAGTGCACGGTGGTAGTATGTATTAGATAGATCTCCCAGTGCACGGTGGTAATATGTATTAGATAGATCTCCCAGTGCATGGTGGTAATATGTATTAGATCTCCCAGTGCATGGTGGTAATATGTATTAGATCTCCCAGTGCATGGTGGTAATATGTATTAGATCTCCCAGTGCATGGTGGTAATATGTATTAGATCTCCCAGTGCATGGTGGTAGTATGTATTATATAGATCTCCCAGTGCATGGTGGTAATATGTATTATATAGATCTCCCAGTGCATGGTGGTAGTATGTATTATATAGATCTCCCAGTGCATGGTGGTAATATGTATTATATAGGTCTCCCAGTGCATGGTGGTAATATGTATTATATAGGTCTCCCAGTGCATGGTGGTAATATGTATTAGATCTCCCAGTGCATGGTGGTAATATGTATTAGATCTCCCAGTGCATGGTGGTAATATGTATTATATAGATCTCCCAGTGCATGGTGGTAATATGTATTATATAGATCTCCCAGTGCATGGTGGTAGTATGTATTATATAGATCTCCCAGTGCATGGTGGTAATATGTATTAGATCTCCCAGTGCATGGTGGTAATATGTATTAGATCTCCCAGTGCATGGTGGTAATATGTATTATATAGATCTCCCAGTGCATGGTGGTAGTATGTATTATATAGATCTCCCAGTGCATGGTGGTAGTATGTATTATATAGATCTCCCAGTGCATGGTGGTAATATGTATTATATAGATCTCCCAGTGCATGGTGGTAGTATGTATTATATAGATCTCCCAGTGCATGGTGGTAGTATGTATTATATAGATCTCCCAGTGCATGGTGGTAATATGTATTATATAGGTCTCCCAGTGCATGGTGGTAATATGTATTAGATCTCCCAGTGCATGGTGGTAATATGTATTAGATCTCCCAGTGCATGGTGGTAGTATGTATTAGACTAATCCATTATGAATTGGGAGTCTTGGTGACTTAACCTTGTCTTTTAAATTTGTTTAAGAGGACACCACCTTTGTACACACACACACAGGCACGTAGGATTATGCACACACACACACATGTATGCTAGCAAACACACAACTCTTCATTCTCCCATTCTCTCTCCTCAGGAGGTCTCAGATACCCTGTCTTTGTCGTACGTTTAATTCAACCCATGTAATTGGTATTCCTCAAGTTTCCACCACAGCTTTTTCAAGCGGGTCCTTAAATGATTTCATTTACAGGAATGTTTAATATTATCGACACATGCGGAGGTGAGCTGCGTAGGGCTATGTCAAAATGAGGAAGTCGTCCTCGGACGGACCATCATATAAATTACCCAACCTGGTTTGGAAAATCAATGACAAAAATGCTTTTAAATAGGTTTCGGTGTTACAGATTAAAACAAAGTTAATTATAGAACTGAAGGAAGAGAAGCTATCAAGGCACGAAGCGAGACCCAGATGCAGACCCAGATGCAGACACAGGAGGCCGATGGTTGGAGTCTTACAATGTTAAATAATACAAAGGGGTCAGCAAGAGAATGGTCGAGGACAGGTCAAAGGTCAAAACCAGATCAGAGTCCAGGAGGTACAGAGTGGCAGACAGGCTCGTGGTCAAGGCAGGCAGAATGGTCAGGCAGGCGGGTACAGAGTCCTGAAACAGGCAAGGGTCAAAACCAGTAGGACTGGAAAAATGAGAATGAAAAAGCAGGAAAATGCAAAAAGCAGGAGAATGGGAAAAACACAGGAATAAATACACTGGTACAGAGAGACAGGAAACACAGGGATAAATACACTGGTACAGAGAGACAGGAAACACAGGGATAAATACACTGGTACAGAGAGACAGGAAACACAGGGATAAATACACTGGTACAGAGAGACAGGGATAAATACACTGGTACAGAGAGACAGGGATAAATACACTGGTACAGAGAGACAGGGATAAATACACTGGTACAGAGAGACAGGGATAAATACACTGGTACAGAGAGACAGGGATAAATACACTGGTACAGAGAGACAGGGATAAATACACTGGTACAGAGAGACAGGGATAAATACACTGGTACAGAGAGACAGGGATAAATACACTGGTACAGAGAGACAGGGATAAATACACTGGTACAGAGAGACAGGGATAAATACACTGGTACAGAGAGACAGGGATAAATACACTGGTACAGAGAGACAGGGATAAATACACTGGTACAGAGAGACAGGGATAAATACACTGGTACAGAAACACAGGGATAAATACACTGGTACAGAGAGACAGGAAACACAGGGATAAATACACTGGTACAGAGAGACAGGGATAAATACACTGGTACAGAGAGACAGGGATAAATACACTGGTACAGAGAGACAGGGATAAATACACTGGTACAGAGAGACAGGGATAAATACACTGGTACAGAGAGACAGGGATAAATACACTGGTACAGAGAGACAGGAAACACAGGGATAAATACACTGGTACAGAAACACAGGGATAAATACACTGGTACAGAGAGACAGGATAAATACACTGGTACAGAGAGACAGAAACAGGGATAAATACACTGGTACAGAGAGACAGGGATAAATACACTGGTACAGAGAGACAGGGATAAATACACTGGTACAGAGAGACAGGGATAAATACACTGGTACAGAGAGACAGGGATAAATACACTGGTACAGAGAGACAGGGATAAATACACTGGTACAGAGAGACAGGGATAAATACACTGGTACAGAGAGACAGGAAACACAGGGATAAATACACTGGTACAGAAACACAGGGATAAATACACTGGTACAGAGAGACAGGAACACAGGGATAAATACACTGGTACAGAGAGACAGGAAACACAGGGATAAATACACTGGTACAGAGAGACAGGAAACACAGGGATAAATACACTGGTACAGAGAGACAGGAAACACAGGGATAAATACACTGGTACAGAGAGACAGGAAACACAGGGATAAATACACTGGTACAGAGAGACAGGAAACACAGGGATAAATACACTGGTACAGAGAGACAGGAAACACAGGGATAAATACACTGGTACAGAGAGACAGGAAACACAGGATAAATACACTGGTACAGAGAGACAGGAAACACAGGGATAAATACACTGGTACAGAGAGACAGGAAACACAGGGATAAATACACTGGTACAGAGAGACAGGGATAAATACACTGGTACAGAGAGACAGGAAACACAGGGATAAATACACTGGTACAGAGAGACAGGAAACACAGGGATAAATACACTGGTACAGAGAGACAGGGATAAATACACTGGTACAGAGAGACAGGGATAAATACACTGGTACAGAGAGACAGGAAACACAGGGATAAATACACTGGTACAGAGAGACAGGGATAAATACACTGGTACAGAGAGACAGGAAACACAGGGATAAATACACTGGTACAGAGAGACAGGAAACACAGGGATAAATACACTGGTACAGAGAGACAGGAAACACAGGGATAAATACACTGGTACAGAGAGACAGGAAACACAGGGATAAATACACTGGTACAGAGAGACAGGATACACAGGGATAAATACACTGGTACAGAGAGACAGGATACACAGGGATAAATACACTGGTACAGAGAGACAGGAAACACAGGGATAAATACACTGGTACAGAGAGACAGGAAACACAGGGATAAATACACTGGTACAGAGAGACAGGAAACACAGGGATAAATACACTGGTACAGAGAGACAGGAAACACAGGGATAAATACACTGGCACAGAGAGACAGGAAACACAGGGATAAATACACTGGTACAGAGAGACAGGAAACACAGGGATAAATACACTGGTACAGAGAGACAGGAAACACAGGGATAAATACACTGGTACAGAGAGACAGGAAACACAGGGATAAATACACTGGTACAGAGAGACAGGGATAAATACACTGGTACAGAGAGACAGGGATAAATACACTGGTACAGAGAGACAGGGATAAATACACTGGTACAGAGAGACAGGAAACACTGGTACAGATAAATACACTGGTACAGAGAGACAGGAAAATACACTGGTAAAGAAATACACTGGGTACAGAAACACAGGGATAAATACACTGGTACAGAGAGACAGGAAACACAGGGATAAATACACTGGTACAGAGACAGGA
>NW_025752461.1:0-12586 GCF_021184085.1 Oncorhynchus gorbuscha | reverse complement strand
TTCCGTTCACCGTTTACACCTGTTGTTTTGGGTCATCCCTGGCTTGTATGTCATAATCCTTCTATTAATTGGTCTAGTAATTCTATCCTAGCCTGGAACGTTTCTTGTCATGTGAAGTGTTTAATGTCTTGCCATCCCTCCCATTTCTTCTGTCCCTACTTCTGTGAGGAACCTGGCCATTTGACAGGAGTGCCGGAGGAATATCATGATCTGCGCACGGTCTTCAGTCGGTCCCGAGCCAACTCCCTTCCTCCTCACCGGTCGTATGATTGTAGTATTGATCTCCTTCCGGGGACCACTCCTCCTCGAGGTAGACTATACTCTCATCGGCTCCCGAACGTAAGGCTCTCGAGGATTATTTGTCTGTGTCTCTTGACGCCGGTACCATAGTGCCTTCTTCTTCTCCGGCCGGGCGGGGTTCTTTTTGTTAAAAAGAAGGACGGTACTCTGCGCCCCTGCGTGGATTATCGAGGGCTGAATGACATAACGGTTAAGAATCGTTATCCGCTTCCCCTTATGTCATCAGCCTTCGAGATTCTGCAGGGAGCCAGGTGCTTTACTAAGTTGGACCTTCGTAACGCTTACCATCTCGTGCGCATCAGAGAGGGGACGAGTGGAAAACGGCTTAACA
Organism: Oncorhynchus gorbuscha; assembly: GCF_021184085.1. Classification (NCBI taxonomy): domain Eukaryota; kingdom Metazoa; phylum Chordata; class Actinopteri; order Salmoniformes; family Salmonidae; genus Oncorhynchus; species Oncorhynchus gorbuscha. The sequence goes on along the minus strand of NW_025752461.1, from coordinate 11,955 downwards.
CTCCGTTAGGGCATTTTGAGTACCGGGTTCTGCCGTTCGGTCTCGCCAATGCGCCAGCTGTTTTTCAGGCATTAGTTAATGATGTTCTGAGAGACATGCTGAACATTTTTGTTTTTGTCTATCTTGGCGATATCCTGATTTTTTCTCCGTCACTCGAGATTCATGTTCAGCACGTTCGACGTGTTCTACAGCGCCTTTTAGAGAATTGTCTCTACGTAAAGGCTGAGAAGTGCTCTTTTCATGTCTCCTCCGTTACTTTTCTCGGTTCCGTTATTTCCGCTGAAGGCATTCAGATGGATTCCGCTAAGGTCCAAGCTGTCAGTGATTGGCCCGTTCCAAGGTCACGTGTCGAGTTGCAGCGCTTTTTAGGTTTCGCTAATTTCTATCGGCGTTTCATTCGTAATTTCGGTCAAGTTGCTGCCCCTCTCACAGCTCTTACTTCTGTCAAGACGTGTTTTAAGTGGTCCGGTTCCGCCCAGGAGCTTTGATCTTCTAAAGAACGTTTTACGTCCGCTCTATCCTCGTTACTCCTGACGTCACTAGACAATTCATTGTCGAGGTTGGCCCTTCAGAGGTAGGCGTGGGAGCCATCCTATCCCAGCGCTTCCAGTCTGACGATAAGGTTCATCCTTGCGCTTATTTTCTCATCGCCTGTCGCCATCTGAGCGCAACTATGATGTGGGTAACCGTGAACTGCTCGCCATCCGCTTAGCCCTAGGCGAATGGCGACAGTGGTTGGAGGGGGACCGTTCCTTTTGTCGTTTGGACAGACCATAAGAACCTTTGTACATCCGTTCTGCCAAACGACTTAATGCCCGTCAAGCTCGTTGGGCGTTGTTTTCGCTCGTTTCGAGTTTGTGATTTCTTACCGTCCGGGTAGCAAGAACACCAAGCCTGATGCCTTATCCCGTCTGTTTAGTTCTTCTGTGGCTTCTACTGATCCCGAGGGATTCTTCCTTATGGGCGTGTTGTCGGGTTAACAGTCTGGGAATTGAAAGACAGGTTAAGCAAGCACTCACGCACACTGCGTCGCGCTTGTCCTAGTAACCTCCTTTTCGTTCCTGTTTCCACTCGTCTGGCTGTTCTTCAGTGGGCTCACTCTGCCAAGTTAGCTGGTCATCCCGGTGTTCGAGGCACTCTTGCGTCTATTCGCCAGCGCTTTTGGTGGCCGACTCAGGAGCGTGACACGCGCCGTTTCGTGGCTGCTTGTTCGGACTGCGCGCAGACTAAGTCGGTAACTCTCCTCCTGCCGGTCGTCTCAGACCGCTCCCCATTCCTTCTCGACCATGGTCTCACATTGCCTTAGACTTCATTACCGGTCTGCCTTTGTCTGCGGGGAAGACTGTGATTCTGACGGTTGTCGATAGGTTCTCTAAGGCGGCACATTTCATTCCCCTCGCTAAACTTCCTTCCGCTAAGGAGACGTACAAATCATTATTGAGAATGTATTCAGAATTCATGGCCTCCCGTTAGACGCCGTTTCAGACAGAGGCCCGCAATTCACGTCACAGTTTTGGAGGGGAGTTCTGTCGTTTGATTGGTGCGTCCGTCAGTCTCTCTTCCGGGTTTCATCCCCAGTCTAACGGTCAAGCAGAGAGGGCCAATCAGACGATTGGTCGCATACTACGCAGCCTTTCTTTCAGAAACCCTGCGTCTTGGGCAGAACAGCTCCCCTGGGCAGAATACGCTCACAATTCGCTTCCTTCGTCTGCTACCGGGTTATCTCCGTTTCAGAGTAGTCTGGGTTACCAGCCTCCTCTGTTCTCATCCCAGCTTGCCGAGTCCAGCGTTCCCTCCGCTCAAGCGTTTGTCCAACGTTGTGAGCGCACCTGGAGGAGGGTGAGGTCTGCACTTTGCCGTTACAGGGCACAGACGGTGAGAGCCGCCAATAAACGCAGGATTAAGAGTCCAAGGTATTGTTGCGGCCAGAGAGTGTGGCTTTCCACTGCAACCTTCCTCTTACGACAGCTTCAGAGTAAAGTTGACTCCATGTTCATTGGTCGTTCCGTGTCTCCCAGGTCGTCAATCCTGTCGCTGTGCGACTGCTTCTTCCGCGACATCTTCGTCGCGTCCATCCTGTCTTCCATGTCTCCTGTGTTAAGCCCTTTCTTCGCACCCCGTTCGTCTTCCCTCCCCCCCTCCCGTCCTTGTCGAGCGCACCTATTTACAAGGTACATAAGATTATGGACATGCGTTCTCGGGGACGGGGTCACCAATACCTAGTGGATTGGGAGGGTTACGGTCCTGAGGAGAGGAGTTGGGTTCCGTCTCGGGACGTGCTGGACCGTTCGCTCATCGATGATTTCCTCCGTTGCCGCCAGGATTCCTCCTCGAGTGCGCCAGGAGGCGCTCGGTGAGTGGGGGGTACTGTCATGTTTGTCATTTATTGTCATGTCTTGTCCCTGTGCTCCCCATGCTATTCGTTTCCCTCTGCTGGTCTTGTTTGGTTCTTTCCCTCCTTCTATCCCTCTCTCTCCCCCTCCCTCTCTCACTCTCTCGCTCTCTCTTCTCTCTGTCGTTCCGTTCCTGCTCCCAGCTGTTCCTATTCCCCTAATCATCATTTAGTCTTCCCACACCTGTTCCCGATCCTTTCCCCTGATTAGATTCCCTATTTATTCCTTTGTGATCCGTTCCTGTCCCGTCGGTTCCTTGTATTGTATTCACCATGCTGTGATTGCGTTTCGCCCTGTCCTGTCGTGTTTTTGCCGTGATTGTGTATCACCCTGTCCTGTCGTGTTTTGTGCCTTCATCAGATGCTGCGTGTGAGCAGGTGTCTCAGTCGACTACGGCCTGCGCCTACCCGAAGCGACCTGCAGTCTGTGGCCGCTTCTCCAGTTGTTTCCCCTCTACAAGTCTAGAGGATTTCTGTTATTCCGTTTTGGACTTTAATAAACTCTGTTTCTGTTAAGTCGCGTTTGGGTCCTCTTTCACCTGCATGACAAAAGTATCCATTGACTGGGTCAGAATCCATCTTGGATGACAAAAAGGAAGTTACTGCGACTCCGGATCGCGTGATGACAAACATGTGTTTGACCTGCCTGCAAGAAAAAAGGCCATAATCAACAGACAAAAATAGACGTTCTGTCAGCGTTGTCCGACCGAGGCAGCTCACTCAGTCTAGGAAGAAAAGGACAGGGACAAGACCTGAACACCGAGCTCATTTGAAATGACAACAAAGAAACAAGAGGACAAAGCAGTAGTATTTGATAGTGCCAAAACATAAAAAAGAGCATATTCGATTTCTCTGTAACTGTTTTGGATGGGCTAGATTATGACTTTATGCCACCCCTTTCCTCATTAGAATCTGAAATGAATCTCAGCAAAATCATGTTGAATTATTCATTTGCTAGTACATCTTTCTCAAACTCAGGAACAATTGAAGTCATGGCGAACACAACCAGAACAGTGCTTCTCACTACAAAGGTATAACATTAGACATTTTCTAGATTTTGTGATATTAGCAAACCAGCATGCCTTATCCTTCAACTTCAGAGATCTTTCACACTTTATTATTATCATTGAGAGATAAAGAAGAAAACATATCTGGGAATACTGTGAATCTCAGAAACAGTCAAAATTGGTATGATACTCAAATCCAACATAATAAATCTGTCAAATTCCAAAGCATATCATCCAGCATACCTCCTAGTTAACAATCACACATTGGCGGGTGTTAAAATGACAAATAAGGACATAGAGTTTATTTTTGAGGATGGTGGAGGGGAAGAAGGGAGCATGCTGAGAAAGGCAAGTTATGACAATTCCTCTCATCAATGCTCCATTTGCTCTTGTCCATGGTCTCTTTGACCAGAACATTGAAAACAGTGGGGTTAATGACCCCAACAGTATATCAATATTAAGTGGTATGCCAGACTGATTTTAATTTTCTCTTTAACCAAGCTCATGAAACAATCACATCAAAAAACCACATCACTGACCATATTGATGAATCACCCTTGCCTATGAGAATGCCATCAATCGAAAGCCAAAGTGCAACAACATCCTTCCGCGTTACGAGGTGTACCAAGCCTGCTGTCAAAGTTCCTTCTGCCTCTCAGGCTCTGACAGAGATTGTGAAATCTATGATGTCTGTGTCAAGTACCACTGGCCATCTGCCAGCACAGCCTGGTGTTCTGTCCAAAGAGCAGCAGCCTATGAGCCTCCTGCCAGAAGTTTCTCACACGCAACATGCATCTGTAACTACGATAAGAACACTGTCGAAAAAAACTGATTCTATGATTGCTGACAATGGAAACAGTATTGATAAATGGACTGCCCCTCCCGTTGTTTTGTCACAGACAGTGAGGCCAAGTAAATGCTCAGTTGCCAAATAGGGTTATCTTCTGTATACCCCCCTACCTTGTCACAACACAACTGATTGGATCAAACACATTAAGAAGGAAAGAAATTCAACAAATCAACTTTTAAAAAGGCACATCTGTTAATTGAAATGCATTCCAGGTGACTACCTCATGAAGCTGGTTGAGAGAATGCCAAGAGTATGCAAAGCTGTCATCAAGGCAAAGGGTGGCTACTTTGAAGAGTCTCAAATGTAAAATGTATTTCGATTTGTTTAACACTTTTTTGGGTTACTACATGATTCCATAAGCGTTATTTCATAGTTTTGATGTCTTCACTATTATTCTACAATGTAGAAAATAGTTTTAAAAAATAAAGAAAAACCCTTGAATGAGTTGGTGTGTCCAAACTTTTGACTGGTACTGTACATCTCCACCTCACATAAATCAGAATGTGAATGACTCGAAAGAATCGGAAAATGTGAACATTCTAAAGCTGAAAAACAACAAAGGACAGGAGTCTGACTTCTCTCAGCCTCATGGTTCTCTTGAGGAGGTGACCGAAATTACAGTGTAAGAAGGCAGTCCTGTTCACCATGGAATAATGAAAACCACAGAAAGACTGGCTGGAGAGGAAAAATGCACTTCTGCAAACCTGTCTTCCTCTGATCTTTTAATTAAACAGTTGGGAGCAACAACACACAGAGACCTCCATCAGGCTGAAAAACCCTCTGAATCTCCGGAAGAAGAAAGTAGGTCATTCTCCAGCCAAGCGCTAAGTCATAAAATGCCAGTGCAGACTTTGATAACTCCAAGCCGAACACTGTCATGAATTGTATATTTTAACAAGAACCCACATATAGTGTGTAAACCACATCAATTCTCTACCCATAGGGTCATGCTTACAACATATTCCACTGCATCAACAATACTAAAGCAAAGAAATCAGCAAAGACACCCAACAAGAGTTTAAAAAATAAAATAAAAAACGACAACTTTCTCGCAAAAGCATAATCCCTGGCCATCCAAATCAAATCACAAATGTGAATGTAACATTTCAAGGCTCTGCAGAGAGTTTTTTACACTCATTTTCTACACTGAATAGTGTTGGAAATCTGTATTCAATTACCACGACAAAATCAGTAATCACAGTCGGGCAGTCAACTGTTCAGCCTCATTTTGCAGTAAAGACATCTACTTCCCACATGTTACTAATTCAACATGTTTCAGATAAAAAGCATCACATAAGCACTTCGACATCAACAACATCAGGAAACTCATGCTCTCAGTCCATGACTGTTGGAAAACGTGCAGCGGGTATGACCACCTTTCTTTGACATTGCTGCAGAGGACATCATGTTCTCTGACATCACTGAGGCATTGAAGGGGAGCCACCTCATTCCCCTTCTACCACAGTGCAGGTATATAGACACATCGATTAGCCAACCCACCGATGATTACTTGCCTACAGGGCTTTGCATCATCGCTAAGGGCAATCTTCTTCTGAGATAATGTCATCAGACTCAGAGCAGAAAGAGGAATGGCATTCAAATGTCTCACATGCTTCTGCCAATAACGAGCAAATAAGCCCTTCAGAGGCTCTAATAGTGCATGAAGTGAAAAGTGAGCAATCTGGGCTTAGCACACGGCCAGTGCCATTCGCAGCCGATAGCTCAGTGGGCACCTGCCAAATTAACTTAATTCAATCACGACCTGATGAGACCATGGGATTGAGGACCAGGAAAATCCCCCTGCTAAATGCAATACTACAACAGACCGGTCGGGAATGGGGTCGGGAATGACCATGCTTTGTCTGGAGTAAGTCCAGTGCACGAGTTTGGTAGAATGCTGCTGGGCTCTGGGAGTGAGTCAGATAGGGGTATCATCCCCTGATCTCCTCACTGGGTAATTATCACAGGATATTTGATCTAATTAACAAAATAATTTATTATCATTGGGAAATTAAAAAGTGCATTCTAATATTAACATTCAACATTAGTTAACTTCGTTGGGACTGGGGAGCAGTATTGAGTAGCTTGGATGAATAAGGTGCCCAGAGTAAACTGCCTGCTACTCAGGCCCTAAAGCTAGAATATGCATATAATTAGTAGATTATGATAGAAAACACTCTGGAGTTTCTAAAACTGTTTGAATGATGTCTATCAGTATAACAGAACTCATATGGCAGGCAAAAACCTGAGAAAATTTTAATGTCTTTGCCTATCCAATATAGTGTCTATGGGGTCATATTGCACTTCCTACAGCTTCCACTAGATGTCAACAGTCTTTAGAACCTTGTTTCAGGCTTCTACTGTCATGGAGGTGAAAGAGGACCCAAAAGCGACTTGGCGAAAACAGAGTCTTTAATCCAGTAAAGTAAATACAAACAAAAAAACACAACTTTCACTCGATATGACGAGGACAAACTGGAGACTCGAACTTGAACAGCAGGTGAACAGCAGGTTGCCTCGGGAAGGCACTTGAACCAGACAGACTCAGACACCTGCTCACCACGCAGCATCTGAGGAAAACACGACACGACAGGGCGATACACAAACACAGCACGGTGAATACTAAACAAGGAACCGACAGGACAGGAACGGAACACAAAGGAAGAAATAGGGACTCTAATCAGGGGAAAGGATCGGGAACAGGTGTGGGAAGACTAAATGATTGATTAGGGGAATAGGAACAGCTGGGAGCAGGAACGGAACGATAGAGAGAAGAGAGAACGAGAGAGTGAGAGAGGGAGGGGGAGAGAGAGGGATAGAAAGAGGGAAAAAACCTAATAAGACCAGCAGAGGGAAACGAATAGAATGGGAAGCACAGGGACAAGACAAGATAATAAATGACAAAACATGACAGTACCCCCACTCACCGGAAGCGCCTCCTGGCGCACTCGAGGAGGAATCCTGGCGGCAACGGAGGAAATCATCAATGAGTGAACGGTCCAGCACGTCCCGAGACGGAACCCAACTCCTCTCCTCAGGACCGTAACCCTCCCAATCCACTAAGTATTGGTGACCCCGTCCCCGAGAACGCATGTCCATGATCTTATGTACCTTGTAAATAGGTGCGCTCTCGACAAGGACGGGAGGGGGAGGGAAGACGAGACGGGGGTGCGAAGAAAGGGCTTGACACAGGAGACATGGAAGACAGGATGGACGCGACGAAGATGTCGCGGAGAAGAAGCAGTCGCACAGCGACAGGATTGACGACCTGGGAGACACGGAACGGACCAATGAACCGCGGAGTCAACTTACGAAGCTGTCGTAAGAGGAAGGTTGCGAGTGGAAAGCCACACTCTCTGGCCGCAACAATACCTTGGACTCTTAATCCTGCGTTTATTGGCGGCTCTCACAGTCTGTGCCCTGTAACGGCAAAGTGCAGACCTCACCCTCCTCCAGGTGCGCTCACACGTTGGACAAACGCTGAGCGGAGGGAACGCTGGACTCGGCAAGCTGGGATGAGAACAGAGGAGGCTGGTAACCCAGACTACTCTGAAACGGAGATAACTCGGTAGCAGACGAAGGAAGCGAATTGTGAGCGTATTCTGCCCAGGGAGCTGTTCTGCCCAAGACGCAGGGTTTCTGAAAGAAAGGCTGCGTAGTATGCGACCAATCGTCTGATTGGCCCTCTCTGCTTGACCGTTAGACTGGGGATGAAACCCGGAAGAGAGACTGACGGACGCACCAATCAAACGACAGAACTCCCTCCAAAACTGTGACGTGAATTGCGGGCCTCTGTCTGAAACGGCATCTAACGGGAGGCCATGAATTCTGGAATACATTCTCGATAATGATTTGTGCCGTCTCCTTAGCGGAAGGAAGTTTAGCGAGGGAATGAAATGTGCCGCCTTAGAGAACCTATCGACAACCGTAAGAATCACAGTCTTCCCCGCAGACAAGGCAGACCGGTAATGAAGTCTAGGGCGATGTGAGACCATGGTCGAGAAGGAATGGGGAGCGGTCTGAGACGACCGGCAGGGAGGAGAGTTACCCGACTTGAGTCTGCGCGCAGTCCGAACAAGCAGCCCCAAACCCGAGGCGCGTGTCACGCTCCTGAGTCGGCCACCAAAAGCGCTGGCGAATAGACGCAAGAGTGCCTCGAACACCGGGATGACCAGCTAACTTGGCAGAGTGAGCCCACTGAAGAACAGCCAGACGAGTGGAAACAGGAAACGAAAAAGGAGGTTACTAGGACAAGCGCGCGGCGACGCAGTGTGCGTGAGTGCTTGCTTAACCTGTCTTTCAATTCCCCAGACTGTTAACCCGACAACACGCCCATAAGGAAGAATCCCCTCGGGATCAGTAGAAGCCACAGAAGAACTAAACAGACGGGATAAGGCATCAGGCTTGGTGTTCTTGCTACCCGGACGTAAGAAATCACAAACTCGAAACGAGCGAAAAACAACGCAACGAGCTTGACGGGCATTAGTCGTTTGGCAGAACGGATGTACTCAAGGTTCTTATGGTCTGTCCAAACGACAAAAGGAACGGTCGCCCCTCCAACCACTGTCGCCATTCGCCTAGGGCTAAGCGGATGGCGAGCAGTTCACGGTTACCCACATCATAGTTGCGCTCAGATGGCGACAGGCGATGAGAAAAATAAGCGCAAGGATGAACCTTATCGTCAGACTGGAAGCGCTGGGATAGAATGGCTCCCACGCCTACCTCTGAAGCGTCAACCTCGACAATGAATTGTCTAGTGGCGTCAGGAGTAACGAGGATAGGAGCGGACGTAAACGTTCTTTTAGAAGATCAAAAGCTCCCTGGGCGGAACCGGACCACTTAAAACACGTCTTGACAGAAGTAAGAGCTGTGAGAGGGGCAGCAACTTGACCGAAATTACGAATGAAAACGCCGATAGAAATTAGCGAAACCTAAAAGCTGCAACTCGACACGTGACCTTGGAACGGGCCAATCACTGACAGCTTGGACCTTAGCGGAATCCATCTGAATGCCTTCAGCGGAAATAACGGAACCGAGAAAAGTAACGGAGGAGACATGAAAAGAGCACTTCTCAGACTTTACGTAGAGACAATTCTCTAAAAGGCGCTGTAGAACACGTCGAACGTGCTGAACATGAATCTCAGTGACGGAGAAAAATCAGGATATCGTCAAGATAGACAAAAAACAAAGATGTTCAGCATGTCTCTCAGAACATCATTAACTAATGCCTGAAAAACAGCTGGCGCATTGGCGACCAAACGGCAGAACCTGGTACTCAAAATGCCTAACGGAGTGTTAAAGCGCCGTTTTCCACTCATCCCCCTCTCTGAATCACGCACGAGATGGTAAGCGTTACGAAGTCCAACTTAGTAGCACCTGGCTCCCTGCAGAATCTCGAAGGCTGATGACATAAGGGGGAAGCGGATAACGATTCTTAACCGTTATGTCATTCAGCCCTCGATAATCCACGCAGGGGCGCAGAGTACAAATCCTTCTTCTTAACAAATGAACCCCGCCCCGGCCGGAGAGGAAGAAGGCACTATGGTACCGGCGTCAAGAGACACAGACAAATAATCCTCGAGAGCCTTACGTTCGGGGCCGACAGAGAGTATAGTCTACCCCGAGGAGGAGTGGTCCCCGGAAGGAGATCAATACTACAATCATACGACCGGTGAGGAGGAAGGGAGTTGGCTCGGGACCGACTGAAGACCGTGCGCAGATCATGATATTCCTCCACGGCACTCCTGTCAAATCGCCCAGGTTCCTCCTGAGAAGTAGGGACAGAAGAAAGCAGGAGGGATGGCAGACATTAAACACTTCACATGACAAGAAACGTTCCAGGATAGGATAGAATTACTAGACCAATTAATAGAAGGATTATGACATACTAAGGGATGACCCAAAACAACAGGTGTAAACGGTGAACGAAAATCAAAGAAATAGTCTCACTGTGGTTGCAGATACTGTGAGGGTTAAAGGTAGTGTCTCAAATCTGATACTGGGAAGATGACTACCATCTAAGGCGAACATGGGCGTAGGCTTCTAACTCTCTGAAAGGAATGTCATGTTTCCGAACCCATGCTTCGTCCATGAAACAACCCTCAGCCCCAGAGTCTATCAAGGCACTACATGTAGCACCAACCGTCCAGCGTAGATGGACCGACAAAATAGTACAAGTTTTGATGGAGAGACTTGAGTAGTTGCGCTCACCTGTAGCCCTCCGCTTACAGATGAGCTCTGGCTTTTACTGGACATGAATTAACAAAATGTCCAGCAACTCCGCAATAGAGGCACAGGCGGTTGGTGATCCTCCGTTCCTCTCCTTAGTCGAGATGCTTGAATCCCTCCCAGCTGCATGGGCTCAGACTCTGAGCCAGGAGGAGATGGTTGCGTGCGGAGCAGGGAAACACCGTTGATGCGAGGCTCTCTTCCACGAGGCCCGGTGACGAAGATCTACCCGTCGTTCTATGCGGATGGCGAGAGCAATCAAAGAGTCCACATCTGAAGGAACCTCCCGGAGAGAATCTCATCCTTAACCACTGCGTGAGTCCCTCAGAGAAAACGAGCGAGGCAGCGCCGGCTCGTTCCACTCACTAGAGGCAGCAGAGTGCGAAACTCAATAGAATAATCCGTTATGGACCGTTCACCTTGGCATAAGGAAGCCAGGGCCCTAGAAGCCTCCCACTACAAAAACTGAACGGTCAAAAACCTGAATCATCTCCTCTTAAAGTTCTGGAACTTGTTAGAGCAATCAGCCCTTGCCTCCCAGATAGCTGTGCCCCATTCTCGAGCCCGGCCAGTAAGGAGTGAAATGACGTAAGCAACCCGAGCTCTCTCTAGAGTATGTGTTGGGTTGGAGAGAGAGAACACAACTCACACTGCGTGAGAAAGGAGCGGCACTCAGTGGGCTGCCCGGAGTAGCAAGGTGGGTTATTAACCCTAGGTTCTGGAGGCTCGGCAGGCCAGGAAGTAACAGGTGGCACGAGACGTAGACTCTGGAACTGTCCAGAGAGGTCGGAAACCTGAGCGGCCAGGTTCTCACGGCATGGCGAGCAGCAGACAATTCCTGCTCGTGTCTGCCGAGCATGGCTCCTGGATCTCGACGACGGGTAACGAGCGTCTGAAGTCGCTGGGTCCATTCCTTGGTCGGTTCCTTCTGTCATGGAGGTGAAAGAGGACCCAAAAGCGACTTGGCGAAAACAGAGTCTTTAATCCAGTAAAGTAAATACAAACAAAAAACACAACTTTCCTCGATATGACGAGGACAAACTGGAGACTCGAACTTGAACAGCAGGTGAACAGCAGGTTGCCTCGGGAAGGCACTGAACCAGAACAGACTCAGACACCTGCTCACCACGCAGCATCTGAGAAAACACGACACGACAGGGAGCGATACACAAACACAGCACGGTGAATACTAAACAAGGAACCGACAGGACAGGAACGGAACACAAAGGAAGAAATAGGGACTCTAATCAGGGAAAGGATTGGGAACAGGTGTGGGAAGACTAAATGATTGATTAGGGAATAGAACAGCTGGGAGCAGGAACGGACGATAGAGAGAAGAGAGAGCGAGAGAGTGAGAGAGGAGGGAGAGAGGGGATAGAAAGAGGGAAAGAACCTAATAAGACCAGCAGAGGGAAACAAATAGAATGGGAAGCACAGGGACAAGACAAGATAATAAAATGACAAAACATGACATCTAC
>NW_025752460.1:0-12592 GCF_021184085.1 Oncorhynchus gorbuscha | reverse complement strand
CCCCACATTTAAATGAAGTCAGGTCACAGCTAGACCAGTGTACACAGTCATGGCGTCTGTCAACAAAAAGGTTCCTTGGTTTTCTGTTTCAGATGCATATCTTAATTTGATTCTGCTGTTGCATGAATTTTACTGCAGAGCAAGAAATGCAGCCATGAAGTGTATTCAACGTTTAAAAAAAATTGTATAATTCAAATCTACATGACATTTCACATTTCATGTTGCTGAGGGAATATTGTTGTGTTGTGAGAAACTGCTGCATCTGTTGTTACACAAGTGGGTACCTAATGACAAGATATCCTTTCCCATACCGGAGTTGAACCCAGGACACCTGGGTGAAAACCAGGAATCCTAACCGCTAGACCATATGGGAAGACAAAATACTTAAAATACACATCACAGACAAATCTTTAAATGTTGACATTATGCCTGTTTGATTTAAAAGCTACATCTTTTTTAAATACAGTATCATTCCCTGCTTGATTTCAGTCACTTAAACAAAGTATTGAGCCAGCCAGGAGTCGAACCTAGAATCTTCTGATCCGTAGTCAGACACGTTATCCATTCAAATCAAATCAAATCAAATTTTATTTGTCACATACACATGGTTAGCAGATGTTAATGCGAGTGTAGCGAAATGCTTGTGCTTCTAGTTCCGACAATGCAGTGATAACCAACAAGTAATCTAACTAACAATTCCAAACTACTGTCTTATACACAGTGTAAGGGGATAAGGAACATGTACATAAGGATATATGAATGAGTGATGGTACAGAGCAGCATACAGTAGATGGTATCGAGTACAGTATATACATATGAGATGAGTGTGTAGACAAAGTAAACAAAGTGGCATAGTTAAAGTGGCTAGTGATACATGTGTTACATAAGGATGCAGTCGATGATGTAGAGTACAGTATATACATATGCATATGAGATGAATAATGTAGGGTAAGTAACATTATATAAGGTAGCATTGTTTAAAGTGGCTAGTGATATATTTACATCATTTCCCATCAATTCCCATTATTAAAATGGCTGGAGTTGGGTCAGTGTCAATGACAGTGTGTTGGCAGCAGCCACTCAATGTTAGTGGTGGCTGTTTAACAGTCTGATGGCCTTGAGATAGAAGCTGTTTTTCAGTCTCTCGGTCCCAGCTTTGATGCACCTGTACTGACCTCGCCTTCTGGATGATAGCGGGGTGAACAGGCAGTGGTTCGGGTGGTTGATGTCCTTGATGATCTTTATGGCCTTCCTGTAACAACGGGTGGTGTAGGTGTCCTGAGGGCAGGTAGTTTGCCCCGGTGATGCGTTGTGCAGTCCTCACTACCCTCTGTAGGCAACAATAAGGTTCCTTGGTTTTCTGTTTCAGATGCATATCTTAATTTGATCCTCCTGTTGTTGCATGAATTTTACTGCAGAGCAAGAAATGCAGCCATGAAGTTTATTCAACGTTTAAAAGCCTTGTATAATTTGAATCTACATGACATGTCACATTTCCTGTTGCTGAGGGAATATTGTTGTGTTGTGAGAAACTGCTGCATCTGTTGTTACACAAGTGGGTACCTAAAGAAAATATATTCTTTCCCATACCGGGAGTTGAACCCGGCCACCTGGGTGAAAACCAGAATCCTAACCGCTAGACCATATGGGAAGACACATACTTAAAATACACATCACAGACAAATCTTTAAATGTTGACATCATGCCTGTTGGATTTAAAAGCTACATCTTTTTTTCTCAGAGATGTTGGGGAATGTCCAGATGAAGTCCGTCTAAAATGTGTTTGAAGTGAGAACAGCCAGAAGCACTGAAAGGTATACAGTATCATTCCCAGCTTGATTTCAGTCAATTAAATAAAGTATTGAGCCAGGAGTTGAACCTAGAATCTTCTGATCCATAGTCAGACACTTTATCCATTGCGCCACTGGCCCCACGCCTAAACTGAAGTCAGGTCACAGCTAGACCAGTGTACACAGTCATGGCGTCTGTCAACATCAAGGTTCCTTGGTTTTCTGTTTCAGATGCATATCTTAATTTGATCCTCCTGTTGTTGCATGAATTTTACTGCAGAGCAAGAAATGCAGCCATGAAGTGTATTCAACGTTTAAAAAGCTTTGTATAATTTGAATCTACATAACAAGTCACATTTCCTGTTGCTGAGGGAATCTTGTTGTGTTGTGAGAAACTGCTGCATCTGTTGTTACACAAGTGGGTACCTAACGAAAATATATTCTTTCCCATACTGGGAGTTGAACCCGGGCCACCTGGGTGAAAACCAGGAATCCTAACCGCTGACCATATGGGAAGACACATACTTAAAATACACATCACAGACAAATCTTTAAATGTTGACATTATGCCTGTTGGATTTAAAAGCTACATCTTTTTTCTCAGAGATGTTGGGGAATGTCCAGATGAAATCCGTCTAAAATGTGTTTAAAGTGAGAACAGCCAGAAGCACTGAAAGGTATACAGTATCATTCCCAGCTTGATTTCAGTCAATTAAATAAAGTATTGAGCCAGCCAGGAGTTGAACCTAGAATCTTCTGATCCGTAGTCAGACACGTTATCCATTGCGCCACTGGCCCCACGTCTAAGCTGAAGTCAGGTCACAGCTAGACCAGTGTACACAGTCATAGCGTTTCTCAACAACAAGGTTCCTTGGTTTTCTGTTTCAGATGCATATCTTAATTTGATCCTCCTGTTGTTGCATGAATTTTACTGCAGAGCAAGAAATGCAGCCATGAAGTGTATTCAACGTTTAAAAACGTTATATAATATGAATCTACATAACATGTCACATTTCCTGTTGCTGAGTGAATATTGTTGTGTTGTGTGAAAGTACTGCATCTGTTGTTACACAAGTGCGTACCTAATGACAAGTTATTCTTTCCCATACCGGGAGTTGAACACGGGCCACCTGGGTGAAAACCAGGAATCCTAACCGCTAGACCATATGGGAAGACACATACTTAAAATACACATCACAGACAAATCTTTAAATGTTGACATTATGCCTGTTTGATTTAAAAGCTACATCTTTTTTTAATACAGTATCATTCCCTGCTTGATTTCAGTCAATTAAACAAAGTATTGAGACAGCCAGGAGTCGAACCTAGAATCTTCTGATCCGTAGTCAGACACGTTATCCATTGCGCTAGTGGCACCACGTCTAAGCTGAAGTCAGGTCACAGCTAGACCAGTGTACACAGTCATAGCGTTTCTCAACAACAAGGTTCCTTGGTTTTCTGTTTCAGATGCATATGTTAATTTGATCCTCCTGTTGTTGCATGAATTTTACTGCAGAGCAAGAAATGCAGCCATGAAGTGTATTCAACGTTTAAAAAACGTTATATAATATGAATCTACATAACATGTCACAGTTCCTGTTGCTGAGTGAATATTGTTGTGTTGTGTGAAAGTACTGCATCTGTTGTTACACAAGTGCGTACCTAATGACAAGTTATTCTTTCCCATACCGGGAGTTGAACCCGGGCCACCTGGGTGAAAAGCAGGAATCCTAACAGCTAGACCATATGGGAAGACACATACATAAAATACACATCACAGGCAAATCTTTAAATGTTGACATCATGCCTGTTGGATTCAAAAACTACATCTTTTTTCTCAGAGATGTTGGGGAATGTCCAGATGAAATCCATCTAAAATGTGTTTAAAGTGAGAACAGCCAGAAGCACTGAAAGGTATACAGTATCATTCCCAGCTTGATTTCAGTCAATTAAATAAAGTATTAAGCCAGCCAGCAGTCGAACCTAGAATCTTCTGATCCGTAGTCAGACACGTTATCCATTGCGCCACTGGCCCCACATCTAAGCTGAAGTCAGGTCATAGCTAGACCAGTGTACACAGTCATAGCGTCTCTCAACAACAAGGTTCCTTGGTTTTCTGTTTCAGATGCATATCTTAATTTGATCCTCCTGTTGTTGCATGAATTTTACTGCAGAGCAAGAAATGCAGCCATGAAGTGTATTCAACGTTTAAAAAACGTTATATAATATGAATCTACATAACATGTCACATTTCCTGTTGCTGAGTGAATATTGTTGTGTTGTGTGAAAGTACTGCATCTCTTGTTACACAAGTGCGTACCTAATGACAAGTTATTCTTTCCCATACCGGAAGTTGAACACGGGCCACCTGGGTGAAAACCAGGAATCCTAACCGCTAGACCATATGGGAAGACACATACTTAAAATACACATCACAGACAAATCTTTAAATGTTGACATTATGTCTGTTTGATTTAAAAGCTACATCTTTTTTTAATACAGTATCATTCCCTGCTTGATTTCAGTCAATTAAACAAAGTATTGAGCCAGCCAGGAGTCGACCTAGAATCTTCTGATCCGTATTCAGACACGTTATCCATTGCGCCACTGGCCCCACGTCTAAGCTGAAGTCAGGTCACAGCTAGACCAGTGTACACAGTCATGGCGTCTGTCAACAACAAGGTTCCTTTTTTTTCTGTTTCAGATGCATATCTTAATTTGATCCTCCTGTTGTTGCATGAATTTTACTGCAGAGCAAGAAATGCAGCCATGAAGTGTATTCAACGTTTAAAAAGCCTTATGTAATTTGAATCTACATAACATGTCACATTTCCTGTTGCTGAGTGAATATTGTTGTGTTGTGTGAAAGTACTGCATCTGTTGTTACACAAGTGCGTACCTAATGACAAGTTATTCTTTCCCATACCGGGAGTTGAACCCGGGCCACCTAGGTGAAAACCAGGAATCCTAACCGCTAGACCATATGGGAAGACACATTCTTAAAATACATATCACAGACAAATCTTTAAATGTTGACATTATGCCTGTTGGATTCAAAAACTACATTTTTTTTCTCAGAGATGTTGGGGAATGTCCAGATGAAATCCGTCTAAAATGTGTTTGAAGTGAGAACAGCCAGAAGCACTGAAAGGTATACAGTATCATTCCCAGCTTGATTTCAGTCAATTAAATAAAGTATTGAGCCAGCCAGGAGTCGAACCTAGAATCTTCTGATCCGTAGTCAGACACGTTATCCATTGCGCCACTGGCCCCACGTCTAAGCTGAAGTCAGGTCACAGATAGACCAGTGTACACAGTCATAGCGTTTCTCAACAACAAGGTTCCTTGGTTTTCTGTTTCAGATGCATATGTTAATTTGATCCTCCTGTTGTTGCATGAATTTTACTGCAGAGCAAGAAATGCAGCCATGAAGTGTATTCAACGTTTAAAAAACGTTATATAATATGAATCTACATAACATGTCACATTTCCTGTTGCTGAGTGAATATTGTTGTGTTGTGTGAAAGTACTGCATCTGTTGTTACACAAGTGCGTACCTAATGACAAGTTATTCTTTCCCATACCGGGAGTTGAACCCAGGCCACCTGGGTGAAAACCAGGAATCCTAACCGCTAGACCATATGGGAAGACACATACTTAAAATACACATCACAGACAAATCTTTAAATGTTGACATTATGCCTGTTGGATTCAAAAACTACATCTTTTTTCTCAGAGATGTTGGGGAATGTCCAGATGAAATCCGTCTAAAATGTGTTTAAAGTGAGAACAGCCAGAAGCACTGAAAGGTATACAGTATCATTCCCAGCTTGATTTCAGTCAATTAAACAAAGTATTGAGCCAGCCAGGAGTCGAACCTAGAATCTTCTGATCCGTAGTCAGACACGTTATCCATTCAAATCAAATCAAATCAAATTTTATTTGTCACATACACATGGTTAGCAGATGTTAATGAGAGTGTAGCGAAATGCTTGTGCTTCTAGTTCCGACAATGCAGTGATAACCAACAAGTAATCTAACTAACAATTCCAAAACTACTGTCTTATACACAGTGTAAGGGGATAAGGAACATGTACATAAGGATATATGAATGAGTGATGGTACAGAGCAGCATACAGTAGATGGTATCGAGTAAAGTATATACATATGAGATGAGTGTGTAGACAAAGTAAACAAAGTGGCATAGTTAAAGTGGCTAGTAATACATGTGTTACATAAGGATGCAGTCGATGATGTAGAGTACAGTATATACATATGCATATGAGATGAATAATGTAGGGTAAATAACATTATATAAGGTAGCATAGTTTAAAGTGGCTAGTGATATATTTACATCATTTCCCATCAATTCCCATTATTAAAATGGCTGGAGTAGGGTCAGTATCAATGACAGTGTGTTGGCAGCAGCCACTCAATGTTAGTGGTGGCTGTTTAACAGTCTGATGGCCTTGAGATAGAAGCTGTTTTTCAGTCTCTCGGTCCCAGCTTTGATGCACCTGTACTGACCTCGCCTTCTGGATGATAGCGGGGTGAACAGGCAGTGGTTCGGGTGGTTGATGTCCTTGATGATCTTTAGGGCCTTCCTGTAACAACGGGTGGTGTAGGTGTCCTGGAGGGCAGGTAGTTTGCCCCCGGTGATGCGTTGTGCAGTCCTCACTACCCTCTGGAGAGCCTTACGGTTGAGGCGGAGCAGTTGCCGTACCAGGCGGTGATACAGCCCGCCAGGATGCTCTCGATTGTGCATCTGTAGAAGTTTGTGAGTGCTTTTGGTGACAAGCCAAATTTCTTCAGCCTCCTGAGGTTGAATAGCGCTGCTGCGCCTTCTTCACGACGCTGTCAGTGTGAGTGGACCAATTCAGTTTGTCTGTGATGTGTATGCCGAGGAACTTAAAACTAGCTACCCTCTCCACTACTGTTCCATCGATGTGGATAGGGGGTGTTCCCTCTGCTGTTTCCTGAAGTCCACAATCATCTCCTTAGTTTTGTTGACGTTGAGTGTGAGGTTATTTTCCTGACACCACACTCCGAGGGCCCTCACCTCCTCCCTGTAGGCCGTCTCGTCGTTGTTGGTAATCAAGCCTACCACTGTTGTGTCGTCCGCAAACTTGATGATTGAGTTGGAGCGTGCGTGGCCACGCAGTCGTGGGTGAACAGGGAGTACAGGAGAGGGCTCAGAACGCACCCTTGTGGGGCCCCCGTGTTCAGGATCAGCGGGAGGAGATGTTGTGCCTACCCTCACTGGCACCACGTCTAAGCTGAAGTCAGGTCACAGCTAGACAAATGTACACAGTCATAGCGTCTGTCAACAACAAGGTTCCTTGGTTTTCTGTTTCAGATGCATATCTTAATTTGATCCTCCTGTTGTTGCATGAATTTTACTGCAGAGCAAGAAATGCAACCATGAAGTGTATTTAACGTTTAAAAAGCCTTGTATAATTTGAATCTACATAACATGTCACATTTCCTGAGCGAATATTGTTGTGTTGTGAGAAACTGCTGCATCTGTTGTCACACAAGTGCGTACCTAACGACAAGATATTCTTTCCCATTCCGGGAGTTGAACCCGGACCACCTGGGTGAAAACCAGGAATCCTAACCACTAGACCATATGGGAAGACACATACTTAAAATACACATCACAGACAAATCTTTAAATGTTGACATTATGCCTGTTTGATTTAAAAGCTACATCTTTTTTTAATACAGTATCATTCCCTGCTTGATTTCAGTCAATTAAACAAAGTATTGAGCCAGCCAGGAGTCGAACCTAGAATCTTCTGATCCATAGTCAGACACGTTATCCATTCAAATCAAATCAAATCAAATTTTATTTGTCACATACACATGGTTAGCAGATGTTAATGAGAGTGTAGCGAAATGCTTGTGCTTCTAGTTCCGACAATGCAGTGATAACCAACAAGTAATCGAACTAACAATTCCAAAACTACTGTCTTATACACAGTGTAAGGGGATAAGAACATGTACATAAGGATATATGAATGAGTGATGGTACAGAGCAGCATACAGTAGATGGTATCGAGTACAGTATATACATATGAGATGAGTGTGTAGACAAAGTAAACAAAGTGGCATAGTTAAAGTGGCTAGTGATACATGTGTTACATAAGGATGCAGTCGATGATGTAGAGTACAGTATATACATATGCATATGAGATGAATAATGTAGGGTAAGTAACATTATATAAGGTAGCATTGTTTAAAGTGGCTAGTGATATATTTACATCATTTCCCATCAATTCCCATTATTAAAATGGCTGGAGTTGGGTCAGTGTCAATGACAGTGTGTTGGCAGCAGCCACTCAATGTTAGTGGTGGCTGTTTAACAGTCTGATGGCCTTGAGATAGAAGCTGTTTTTCAGTCTCTCGGTCCCAGCTTTGATGCACCTGTACTGACCTCGCCTTCTGGATGATAGCGGGGTGAACAGGCAGTGGTTCGGGTGGTTGATGTCCTTGATGATCTTTATGGCCTTCCTGTAACAACGGGTGGTGTAGGTGTCCTGGAGGGCAGGTAGTTTGCCCCGGTGATGCGTTGTGCAGTCCTCACTACCCTCTGGAGAGCCTTACGGTTGAGGGGGCGGGCAGTTGCCGTACCAGGCGGTGATACAGCCCGCCAGGATGCTCTCGATTGTGCATCTGTAGAAGTTTGTGAGTGCTTTTGGTGACAAGCCAAATTTCTTCAGCCTCCTGAGGTTGAATAGGCGCTGCTGCGCCTTCTTCACGGCAGCTGTCAGTGTGAGTGGACCAATTCAGTTTGTCTGTGATGTGTATGCCGAAGAACTTAAAACTAGCTACCCTCTCCACTACTGTTCCATCGATGTGGATAGGGGTGTTCCTCTGCTGTTTCCTGAAGTCCACAATCATCTCCTTAGTTTTGTTGACGTTGAGTGTGAGGTTATTTTCCTGACACCACACTCCGAGGGCCCTCACCTCCTCCCTGTAGGCCGTCTCGTCGTTGTTGGTAATCAAGCCTACCACTGTTGTGTCGTCCACTTACTTGATGATTGAGTTGGAGCGTGCTTGGCCACGCAGTCGTGGGTGAACAGGGAGTACAGGAGAGGGCTCAGAAGCACCTTTGTGGGGCCCCGTGTTGAGGATCAGCGGGGAGGAGATGTTGTTGCCTACCCTCACTGGCACCACGTCTAAGCTGAAGTCAGGTCACAGCTAGACAAATGTACACAGTCAAAAGCGTCTGTCAACAACAAGGTTCCTTGGTTTTCTGTTTCAGATGCATATCTTAATTTGATCCTCCTGTTGTTGCATGAATTTTACTGCAGAGCAAGAAATGCAACCATGAAGTGTATTTAACGTTTAAAAAGCCTTGTATAATTTGAATCTACATAACATGTCACATTTCCTGAGCGAATATTGTTGTGTTGTGAGAAACTGCTGCATCTGTTGTTACACAAGTGCGTACCTAACGACAAGATATTCTTTCCCATACCGGGAGTTGAACCCAGGCAACCTGGGTGAAAACCAGGAATCCTAACTGCTAGACGATATGGGAAGACACATACTTAAAATACACATCACAGACAAATCTTTAAATGTTGACATTATGCCTGTTGGATTTAAAAGCATCTGTTGTTACACAAGTGGATACCCTACAAAAATATATTCTTTCCCATACCGGGAGTTGAACCCAGGCCACCTGGGTGAAAACCAGGAATCATAAGCGCTAGACCATATGGGCAGATACATACTTAAAATACACATCCCAGACAAATCTTTAAATGTTGACATCATGCCTATTGGATTTAAAAGCTACATCTTTTTTTTCTCAGAGATGTTGGGGAATGTCCACATGAAATCCGTCTAAAATGTGTTTGAAGTGAGAACAGCCAGAAGCACTGAAAGGTATACAGTATCATTCCCAGCTTGATTTCAGTCTATTAAACAAAGTATTGAGCCAGCCAGGAGTCAAAACTAGAATCTTCTGATCCATAGTCAGAAACATTATCCATTGCGCCACTGGCCCCACATCTAAGCTGAAGTCAGGTCACAGCTAGACCAGTGTACACAGTCATAGTGTCTCTCAACAACAAGGTTCCTTTTTTTTCTGTTTCAGATGCATATCTTAATTTGATCCTCCTGTTGTTGCATGAATTTTACTGCAGAGCAAGAAATGCAGCCATGAAGTGTATTCAACGTTTAAAAAGCCTTATATAATTTGAATCTACATAACAAGTCACATTTCCTGTTGCTGAGGGAATATTGTTGTGTTGTGAGAAACTGCTGCATCTGTTGATACACAAGTGGGTACCTAACGAAAAAATGTATTCTTTCCCATACCGGGAGTTGAACCCGGGCCACCTGGGTGAAAACCAGGAATCCTAACCGCTAGACCATATGGGAAGACACATAGTTAATACACACATCACAGACAAATCTTTAAATGTTGACATCATGCCTGTTGGATTTAAAAACTAAATCTTTTTTTCTCAGAGATGTCGGGGAATGTCCAGATGAAATCCGTCTAAAATGTGTTTGAAGTGAGAACAGCCAGAAGCACTGAAAGGTTTACAGTATCATTCCCAGCTTGATTTCAGTCAATTAAATAAAGTATTGAGCCAGCCAGGAGTAAAACCTAGAATCTTCTGATCCGTAGTCAGACACGTTATCCATTTCGCCACTGGCCCAACGTCTAAGCTGAAGTCAGGTCACAGCTAGACCAGTGTTCACAGTCATGGCGTCTGTCAACAACAAGGTTCCTTGGTTTTCTGTTTCAGATGCATATCTTAATTTGATCCTCCTGTTGTTGCATGAATTTTACTGCAGAGCAAGAAATGCAGCCATGAAGTCTATTCAACGTTTAAAAAGCCTTGTATAATTTGAATCTACATAACATGTCACATTTCCTGTTGCTGAGGGAATATTGTTGTGTTGTGAGAAACTGCTGCATCTGTTGTTACACAAGTGGGTACCTAACGAAAATATATTGTTTCCATACCGGCAGTTGAACCTAGTCTACCTGGGTGAAAACCAGGAATCCTAACCGCTAGACCATATGGGAAGACACATACTATATATGAATGAGTGATGGTACAGAGCAGCATACAGTAGATGGTATCGAGTACAGTATATACATATGAGATGAGTGTGTAGACAAAGTAAACAAAGTGGCATAGTTAAAGTGGCTAGTGATACATGTGTTACATAAGGATGCAGTCGATGATGTAGAGTACAGTATATACATATGCATATGAGATGAATAATGTAGGGTAAGTAACATTATATAAGGTAGCATTGTTTAAAGTGGCTAGCGATATATTTACATCATTTCCCATCAATTCCCATTATTAAAATGGCTGGAGTTGGGTCAGTGTCAATGACAGTGTGTTGGCAGCAGCCACTCAATGTTAGTGGTGGCTGTTTAACAGTCTGATGGCCTTGAGATAGAAGCTGTTTTTCAGTCTCTCGGTCCCAGCTTTGATGCACCTGTACTGACCTCGCCTTCTGGATGATAGCGGGGTGAACAGGCAGTGGTTCGGGTGGTTGATGTCCTTGATGATCTTTATGGCCTTCCTGTAACAACGGGTGGTGTAGGTGTCCTGGAGGGCAGGTAGTTTGCCCCCGGTGATGCGTTGTGCAGTCCTCACTACCCTCTGAGAGCCTTACGGTTGAGGGCGGAGCAGTTGCCGTACCAGGCGGTGATACAGCCCGCCAGGATGCTGTCGATTATGCATCTGTAGAAGTTTGTGAGTGCTTTTGGTGACAAGCCCGAATTTCTTCAGCCTCCTGAGGTTGAATAGGCGCTGCTGCCCTTCTTCACGGCTGTCGGTGTGAGTGGACCAATTCAGTTTGTCTGTGATGTGTATGCCGAGGAACTTAAAACTAGCTACCCTCTCCACTACTGTTCCATCGATGTGGATAGGGGGTGTTCCCCTCTGCTGTTTCCTGAAGTCCACAATCATCTCCTTAGTTTTGTTGACGTTGAGTGTGAGGTTATTTTCCTGACACCACACTCCGAGGGTAAACAGTATCATTCCCAGCTTGATTTCAGTCAATTAAGTAAATTATTGAGCCAGCCAGGAGTCGAACCTAGAATCTTCTGATCCGTAGTCAGACACGTTATCCATTGCGCCACTGGCCCCACGTCTAAGCTAAAGTCAGGTCACAGCTAGACCAGTGTACACAGTCATAGCATCTGTCAAAAACAAGGTTCCTTGGTTTTCTGTTTGAGAATGCATATGTTAATTTGATCCTCCTGTTGTTGCATGAATTTTACTGCAGAGCAAGAAATGCAGCCATGAAGTGTATTCAACGTTTAAAAATAATTGTATAATTTGAATCTACATGACATGTCACATTGCTGAGTGAATATTGTTGTGTTGTGTGAAAGTACTGCATCTGTTGTTACACAAGTGCGTACCTAATGACAAGTTATTCTTTCCCATACCGGGAGTTGAACCCGGGCCACCTGGGTGAAAACCAGGAATCCTAACCGCTAGACCATATGGGAAGACACATACTTAAATACACATCACAGACAAATCTTTTAAATAAAGACATCATGCCTGTTGGATTCAAAAACTACATCTTTTTTTCTCAGAGATGTTGGGGAATGTCCAGATGAAATCTGTCTAAAATGTGTTTGAAGTGAGAACAGCCAGAAGCACTGAAAGATATACAGTATCATTCCCAGCTTGATTTCAGTCAATTAAATAAAGTATTGAGCCAGCCAGGAGTCAAACCTAGAATCTTCTGATCCGTAGTCAGACACGTTATCCATTGCGCCACTGGCCCCACATCTAAGCTGAAGT
>NW_025752459.1:7500-12593 GCF_021184085.1 Oncorhynchus gorbuscha | reverse complement strand
AATCTACTAGATGTATTAATCTGTAATCTACTAGATGTATTAATCTGTAATCTACGAGATGAATTAATCTGTAATCTACTAGATGTATTAATCTGTGCTACTCTATCAGAATGTACTATATGTCTCTG
The DNA here is from genome assembly GCF_021184085.1 of Oncorhynchus gorbuscha. Classification (NCBI taxonomy): domain Eukaryota; kingdom Metazoa; phylum Chordata; class Actinopteri; order Salmoniformes; family Salmonidae; genus Oncorhynchus; species Oncorhynchus gorbuscha. The sequence continues at coordinate 12,465 of NW_025752459.1, read as the reverse complement.
CCATTTGTGGTCTACAAGGAATTAGTCATTTGGATGCGGTAGGTAGCTAGCTGCATAATGGTTAGAGTGTCAGATTTATAGCCAAAAGGTTGCAAAATTGAATCCCCGAGCTGACAAGGTAAATATTTGCTCTTGAACAAGGCATTTAACCCACTGTTCCCCTGTAGGCTGTCATTGCAAATAATAATTAGTTTAACTGACTTCTCTAGTTAAATAAAGTTTAAAATCAAATTTAAAATTCTAAAAATGTGTTTATATTTTTTTCAGGAGGATCTATTTTCTTCCAATCAATGTTCCGGTGGGATGATCAATGTCTACAAACTATAGCTATTGATTAGAGAAGTTATTTTGAGCCACCTAGCTAACTGTTGTTATTCTGCTTAGGCTATGTGTCCTTTTCAAGATCGACTTTGGTTTTAATGGCTCTAGGACATTTTCATAAATCCATAACCACATAATTAAAATGTAAAAATCAACAGTCAGAAAACATTACGTAGATTAGAAGGGGGAATGTTGAAAGGTACTATACTAGTATACTTTTATTACTGATACTATTATAGCTGGTAGCATAAATTACCAGATATAATATGACTCTCGAGCACTGCTGTGTGTGTGTGTGTGTGTGTGTGTGTGTGTGTGTGTGTGTGTGTGTGTGTGTGTGTGTGTGTGTGTGTGTGTGTGTGTGTGTGTGTGTGTGTGTGTGTGTGTGTGTGTCTGACTTTCTCTCTTTTTCTCCCCTGGGAATCACTGAGAGCAGAATAAAACACTGATTAATTAGGAGAACTATGTTAGAGGTTTGAGGAGAACACACACACTCACATGCGTGCACACACACACACACACACACACACACACACACACACACACACACACACACACACACACACACACACACACACACACACACACACACACACACACACACACACACACACACACACACACATACTGTAGATACACACAAAGAGACATAAAACACACACACACACAGGGAGACATAAAAACACACACACACAGAGAGATTAAAACACACACACACACACTGTAGATACACACACAGAGACATAAAAACACACAAAGAGATAAAAACACACAAACACACACACAGAGAGACATAAAAAAACACACACAGAGAGACATACAAACACACACACAGAGAGACATACAAACACACACACAGAGAGACATAAAAACACACACACAGAGAGACATAAAAACACACACACAGAGAGACATAAAAACACACAGAGAGACAAAAACACACACACAGAGAGACATAAAAACACACAGAGAGATAAAAACACACAGAGACATAAAAACACACACACAGAGAGACATAAAAACACACACACAGAGAGACATAAAAACACACAGAGAGATTAAAACACACACACAAAGAGACATAAAAACACACAGAGAGATAAAAACACACACACAGAGAGACATAAAAACACACACAGAGAGAGACATAAAAACACACACACAGAGACATAAAAACACACACACACAGAGACATAAAAACACACACACAGAGACATAAAAACTCACACACAGAGAGACATAAAAACACACACACACAGAGACATAAAAACACACAGAGAGACATAAAAACACACAGAGAGACATAAAAACACACAGAGAGATAAAAACACACACAGAGAGAGACATAAAAACACACAGAGAGACATAAAAACACACAGAGAGAAATAAAAACACACACACAGAGAGACATAAAAACACACACACAGAGACATAAAAACACACAGAGAGATAAAAACACACAAACACACACACAGAGAGACATACAAACACACACACACAGAGACATAAAAACACACATAGAGACATACAAACACACACACAGAGAGACATAAAAACACACACACAGAGAGACATAAAAACACACACACAGAGAGACATAAAAACACACAGAGAGATAAAAAACACACAGAGACATAAAAACACACAGAGAAATAAAAACACACACACAAAGAGACATAAAAACAGACAGAGAGATACAAACACACAGAGACATAAAAACACACACACAGAGAGACATAAAAACACACAGAGAGATAAAAACACACAGAGACATAAAAACACACAGAGAGATAAACACACACACACAAAGAGACATAAAAACAGACAGAGAGATAAAAACACACAGAGACATAAAAACACACACACACACAGAGACATAAAAACACACAGAGAGATAAAAACACACAGAGACATAAAAACACACAGAGCGATAAACACACACACACACACACACACAGAGAGACATAAAAACACACACACAGAGAGACATAAAAAAACACACACAGAGATACATAAAAACACACACAGAGACATAAAAACACACACACAGAGAGACATAAAAAAACACACACAGAGAGACATAAAAACACACACACAAAGAGACATAAAAACACACACACACAGAGACATAAAAAGACACACACAGAGAGACATAAAAACACACACACACAGAGACATAAAAACACACACACACAGAGACATAAAAACACACACACAGAGAGACATAAAAACAAACACACACACACACAGAGACATAAAAACACACACACACAGAGAGACATACAAACACACACACACACAGAGGCATAAAAACACACACACAGAGACATAAAAACACACACACAGAGAGACATAAAAACAAACACACACAGAGACATAAAAACACACACACACAGAGACATAAAAACACACACACACAGAGACATAAAAACACACACACACAGAGACGTAAAAACACACACACAGAGAGACATAAAAACACACACACAGAGAGACATAAAAACACACAGAGAGATAAAAACACACACACAGAGAGACATAAAAACACACACACAGAGAGACATAAAAACACACACACACACAGAGAGACATAAAAACAAACACACACAGAGACATAAAAACACACACACACAGAGACATAAAAACACACACACACAGAGACATAAAAACACACACACACAGAGACGTAAAAACACACACACAGAGAGACATAAAAACACACACACAGAGAGACATAAAAACACACAGAGAGATAAAAACACACACACAGAGAGACATAAAAACACACACACAGAGAGACATAAAAACACACACACACACACAGAGAGACATAAAAACACACACACACAGAGACATAAAAACACACACACACACAGAGAGACATAAAAACACACACACACAGAGACATAAAAACACACACACACAGAGACATAAAACACACACACAGAGACATAAAAACACACAAGAGACATAAAAACACACACGCAGAGACATAAAAACACACACACAGAGAGACATAAAAACACACACACAGAGAGACATAAAAACACACACACACAGAGAGACATAAAAACACACACACACAGAGACATAAAAACACACACACAGAGACATAAAACACACACACAGAGACATAAAACACACACACACAGAGACGTAAACACACACACAGAGAGACATAAAAACACACACACGAGAGACATAAAACACACAGGCACAAACAGAGAGACATAAAAACACACACACAGAGAGACATAAAAACACACACACACACACAGAGAGACATAAAAACACACACACACAGAGACATAAAAACACACACACACACAGAGAGACATAAAAACACACACACACCTTCGGAAAGTATTCAGACCCATTAACTGTTTACACATTTTATTACGTTACAGCCTCCTTCTAAAATGGGGGGAAAAAATTCCTCATCAATCCACACAGAACTCCGTAATGACAAAGAGAAAACAGATGTTTAATATTTTGGGCAAATATATTAAAAATTTAAAAAACAGAAATAAATTATTTAAAGAAGTATTCAGCCCATATGCTAAAAATTGAGCTCAGGTGCATCCTATTTCCATTGATCATACTTGAGATGTTTCTACAACTTGATTGGAGTTCACCTGTGGTAAATTCAATTTATTGGACATGATTTGGACAGGCACACACCTGTCTATATAAGGTCCCACAGTTGACACTGCAACCCAATCTGGGTTGCACTGTCAACTGTGCTTCATGTCTGGAGGAAACCTGGCACCATCCCTACGGTGAAGCATGGTGGTGGCAGCATCATGTCTGAAGGAAACCTGGTACCATCCCTACGGTGAAGCATGGTGGTGGCAGCATCATGTCTGAAGGAAACCTGGCACCATCCCTACGGTGAAGCATGGTGGTGGCAGCATCATGTCTGAAGGAAACCTGGCACCATCCCTACGGTGAAGCATGGTGGTGGCAGCATCATGTCTGAAGGAAACCTGGCACCATCCCTACGGTGAAGCATGGTGGTGGCAGCATCATGTCTGAAGGAAACCTGGCACCATCCCTACGGTGAAGCATGGTGGTGGCAGCATCATGTCTGAAGGAAACCTGGCACCATCCCTACGGTGAAGCTGTAATGTGACAGTAGAGAGCTGGCTAGCTATATATATAGCTGTAATGTGACAGTAGAGAGCTGGCTAGCTATATATATAGCTGTAATGTGACAGTAGAGAGCTGGCTAGCTATAGATATAGCTGTTCAATGACAGTAGAGAGCTGGCTAGCTATATATATAGCTGTAATGTGACAGTAGAGAGCTGGCTAGCTATATATATAGCTGTAATGTGACAGTAGAGAGCTGGCTAGCTATAGATATAGCTGTAATGTGACAGTAGAGAGCTGGCTAGCTATAGATATAGCTGTAATGTGACAGTAGAGAGCTGGCTAGCTATATATATAGCTGTTCAATGACAGTAGAGAGCTAGCTATCTATATATATAGCTGTTTAATGACAGTAGAGAGCTGGCTAGCTATATATATAGCTGTTCAATGACAGTAGAGAGCTGGCTAGCTATAGATATAGCTGTAATGTGACAGTAGAGAGCTGGCTAGCTATATATATATAGCTGTAATGTGACAGTAGAGAGCTGGCTAG
>NW_025752459.1:0-2500 GCF_021184085.1 Oncorhynchus gorbuscha | reverse complement strand
TCTCTCGCTATGTGTCTCTCTCTGTTTCTGTCTCTGTTGCTCTCTCTCTCTCTCTCTCTCTCTCGCTCTCTTGTCTTTCTCTCTGTCTCTCTCTGTCGCTCTCTGTCGCTCTCTGTCGCTCTCTGTCGCTCTCTGTCTCTCTCTGTCTTTCTCTCTGTCTCAATTCAATTCAATATGTTTTATTGGCACGACTTAACAATGTACCTATTGCCAAAGCTTTCTTTGGAGATTTACAATGTTAACGTAATTAAAATAATAATCATCATTATTGTTAACAGGACAACAATAACCATATAATGAACAATAACGATAAGCATAGAGGTCATATGCAGGTTGGTTGGTCTGTCAGACACTGTCCCATATTGTATGGCAGGCAGGAATGTAGTGCGCTGCCAACCCACAGCTCTGCGTTCTCCCCCAACAGGACGGGTAGCCTATCCTCATCAGAGAGGTCTTTGAAACCTTGAATAAGGGTTTTAAATTTGAGGAAATGACACTCTCTAATTGTTTTATATTTTTTACATTCTGTCAGGAAATGCAGCTCCGTCTCAGGTTCTGCTGTTGTACAGTGGTTGTACAGCCTTTCCTCTACAGGGAGCCAGGTTCTGGCTGTGGTGCAGTGGTTGTACAGCCTTTCCTCTGGGAGCCAGGTTCTGCTGTGGTTTTGTACTTTCCTCTACAGGGAGCCAGGTTCTGGCTGTGGTGCAGTGGTTGAACAGCCTTTCCCTCTACAGGGTTTCGTGGTTCTGCTGTTGTGCAGTGGTTGTACAGCCTTTCCTCTACAGGGAGCCAGGTTCTGCTGTTGTGCAGTGGTTGTACAGCCTTTCCTCTACAGGGAGCCAGGTTCTGCTGTTGTGCAGTGGTTGTACAGCACTTTCCTCAGGAGTCAGGTTCTGCTGTTGTGCAGTGGTTGTACAGCCTTTCCTCTACAGGGAGACAGGTTCTGCTGTGGTGCAGTGGTTTGCACAGCCTTTCCTCTACAGGGAGACAGGTCTGCTGTGGTTGTACAGCCTTCCTCTACAGGAGCCGGGTGTTGTGTGCAGTGGTTGTACAGCCTTTCCTCTACAGGGAGCCGGGTTCTGCTGTTGCCCAGTGGTTGCACAGCCTTTCCTCTACAGGGAGACAGGTTCTGCTGTTGCCCAGTGGTTTAATACAGCCTTTCCTCTACAGGGAGCCGGGTTCTGCTGTTGCCCAGTGGTTGCACAGCCTTTCCTCCCACAGGAGCCAGGTTTCCCTACCCTTCTCAATGGCAGGCTGTGCTCACTGAGCCTGTACTTTGTCAAGATTTTCTAAGGTTTGATCAGTCAAATAGTTAGTCACGGTGTACTGGGCGATTTTTGTTAAGATTTTTAAATAATTGGTTTAATTTTACCAAGCAAGTTCACTGAAACACATTCTCAATTACAGCAACAACCTGGGGAAGAGTTACAGATGGGAGGGATGAATGAGACAATTGTAAACTGGGGATGGTTAGGTGGCTATGATGGTATGAGGGCCAGATTGGGAATTTAGCCACGACACCGGGGTTATGCTCTACTGTTACAATAAGAGTCATGGGATCTTTAGTTAACACCTCTACTGTTACAATAAGAGTCATGAGATCTTTAGTTTACACCTCTACTGTTACAATAAGAGTCATGAGATCTTTAGTTTACACCTCTACTGTTACAATAAGAGTCATGAGATCTTTAGTTAACACCTCTACTGTTACAATAAAGTCATGGGATCTTTAGTTAACACCTCTACTGTTACAATAAGAGTCATGAGATCTTTAGTTAACACCTCTACTGTTACAATAAGAGTCATGAGATCTTTTAGTTTACACCTCTACTGTTACAATAAGAGTCATGAGATCTTTAGTTTACACCTCTACTGTTACAATAAGAGTCATGGGATCTTTAGTTTACACCTCTACTGTTACAATAAGAGTCATGGGATCTTTAGTTTACACCTCTACTGTTACAATAAGAGTCATGGGATCTTTAGTCTCTCTGTCTCTCTCTACTCTCTCCCTCTCTCTCTCTCTCTCTCTCTCCCTCCTCTCTCTGTCTCTCACTCCCTCTCTCTCTCTCTCTCTCTCTCTCTCTCTCTCTCTCTCTCTCTCTCTCTCTCTCTCTCTCTCTCTCTCTCTCTCTCTCTCTCTCTCTCTCTCTCTCTCTCTCTCTGGCCTCTGTCTCTCTCTCTCTAATTGAGTGGCCAGACCTAGCTTTCCGCTCTCATCTGAGTTGATCATGTGACCTGACTAGGAAGCAAGACGGTCATCTCCTAGTCTATCTTCCTGCCTGGGACTCTAAACACAGGCAGATAAAATCAGGGTCATTCAATTGCATAGTTAATGTGTTCCTGATCAGCCTAAAGATAAAACCTCCTCACATCACTTCTACTAGGACACTTAACCTCGTATTAAACAAAAGTATCCACATCACACACATGGTTCTGGGTTTAAAATAAACTAGACCACCTGTACCATGTCAGATATAGACCACTACCTGTACCATGT